>NW_025215380.1:181327-207583 GCF_004010195.1 Chiloscyllium plagiosum
AGGCATAGATAGAGTCGATAGCCAGAGATTATTTCCCAGGGCAGAAATGGCTAACACGAGGGGTCATAGTTTTAAACTGGTTGGAGGAAAGTAGAGAGGGGATGTCAGAGGCGGGTTCTTTACACAGAAAGTTGTGAGAGCATGGAATGCTTTGCCAGCAGCAGTTGTGGAAGCAATGTCATTGGGGACATTTAAGAGACTGCTGGACATGCATATGTTCACAGACATTTGAGGGTGTATACATGAGGATCAATGGTCGGCACAACAACATGGGCTGAAGGGCCTGTTCTGTGATGTACTGTTCTATGTTCTAATTCCACTAGCCCAAGCTCTTCTAGTTCAATTACAATACTGGCATCTACCCGAAATGTGGAAAATTGCTCAGTTATGATCTGTATGCAAAAAGCAAGGCAAATCCAACCCAGCCAATTACCATCCCATCATCTACTCTCAATCATCAGTAAAGTGATGGAAGGGGTCATTAACAGTACTATCAAGCAGCACCAATTCAGCAATAACCTGCCCAGTGCCACCCTGTTTGGATTCTCCAGGATCACTCAGCTACTGACCTCATTACAACCTTGGTTCAAACATGGACAAAAGAGCTGAATTCCAGAGGTAAGGTGAGAATGACAGCCCTTGACATCAAGACTGCATTCGACCGAGAGTTGCATCAAGGAGCCTAGCAAAACTGGAATTAATGAGTATCGGGTGCAAACTCTCTGCTGGTTAGAGCCATACATAGCATAAAGAAAGTTGGTCATGATTGTTGGGGGTCAGTCATCTCAGCTCCAGGACATCTCTGCAGGAGTCCCTCAGGGTAGTGTCCTAGGCCCAACCATCTTCAGCTGCTTCATCAATGTCCATCGCTCCATCATAAGGTCAGGAGTGGGGATGTTCACCGATGATCGCACAATATTCAGCACCATTCGCGTCTCCTCAGATACTAAAGCAACCCATGTTCAAATGCAACAGATTCAATGACCAATTTTGGGCTGATAATTGGCAGTAATATTCATGGCACAGCTCTGAAGAAGGGTTATGCCTGAAACAATGACTCTCTTGCTCCACAGATGCTGCCTGACATGCTGTGCCTTTTCCAGCGCTATGCTTACACCTACACTTCTTCAACGCCTACACTCATGCCACACAAATGCCAGGCAATGACTACGTCTAACAAGAGCGAACCTAACCTGAGGTATATAGATAGGGTGGATAGCAAGAAGCTTTTTCCCAGACTGGGGGACTCAATTACTAGGGGTCACAAGTTCAGTGTGAAAGAGCCAGAGGGTGTTGGGTGCCTGGAATGCTTTGCCAGCGGATGTTGTGGATGTGGGCATGATACCATCATTTAAGACGTATCTAGATTGATACATGAATGGCAGGGAGCAAAGGGATACAGTTGAGATCGAGGATCTGGATTGGTGCAGGCTTGGAGGCCTGAAGGGCCTCTTCCTGTGCTGTAACTTTCTTTGTTTTATTCTTTAACCACTGCTGCTTAACATTCAATAGCATTACCATCGCTGAATTCCCCACTGTCGACATTCTGGGGGTTACCTTTGACCAGAATCTGAATTGGGCTCACCATATTAACATAGCAGCAACAAGAGCAAGTCAGAGGCTGAGAATCCTGCAGCAATTAACTCACCTCCTGACTCCCTAGAGCCTGATCACCATCTACAAAGCACAAGCCCTGATTATAGTGCTGTACATTTTTTGAAATGGGACTTTAAACATTGTTCCTGTATCACCACTTGGGTAAATGTGAAATGTATTGTATTATTTAAAGATGATCAGGGAGTTTTCTTCCGTCCCAACCATTTATCACCCCAACCAAGACTGACAACATGGCCATGTGCATTACATTGCTAGTTGTGTGATATTGCTGTATAATAAAAATGGCTGCATCGTTTCCCTACATGGCAACAGTGACCACACCTCAAAAGCACAATTCAAGACTCTTATTTACATTTGACCAATTTCAAAACAATTTTACACCCATGAGTGGTGAAATCCATTGTTTTCTTGTCATTGCATTTCCTCGTCTGGAGTTTGATGCCAGTGTCAAGTAGATAGATTAATTGAAATGAAATTTATCTTAATAGAGTACTGTGTTGAGTGGGATATTGAATTGTTTTGATTTCATTTGCATGTTCAACAATTCCTTCATATAACAGAGGGGGAGGTGTGGCATTGCTTGTCAAAGATAGTATTACAGCGGTGGAAAGGACGATGGATGAAGACTCGCCATCTGAGATAGTTTGAGCTGAGGTTAGGAATAGGAAAGGTGAGGTCACCCTGTTAGGAGTTTTCTACAGGCCTCCTAATAGTCCTAGAGATGTAGAAGAAAGGATTGCGAGGATGATTCAGGAGAAGAGTGAAAGTAATAGGGTGGTTGTTATGGGGGACTTTAACTTTCCAGATATTGACTGGGAAAGCTATAGCTCGAGTTCGTTAGATGGGTCGATGTTTGTCCAATGTGTGCAGGAGGGCTTCCTGACACAATATGTAGACAAGAGCCAGCTAATTGGAGGGAACAGGGTGTCAAGCGATGCTGGCAGTCCTGGGCTGGGATAAGGAAGAAATGAAGCTAGCAGGAGAGGAAGATGATTAGATTGTTGTTTGAGACGACTGTTACCTGGTGCTTGTGGAGTTGGCACGTTGCTATCTATCATGGCAAGTATTGTATCTGATGCATATTTTGATACAATTTGTTTTAGATTTTGAATTTGAACTAGTGGTAAGTGGATTTGATGTGTGTATCTAAAGTGTTTTGCTGATTTATCTGTAAGGATTTCTGAAGCTATGGTGATTTCTTTTAAAACACAATTGGAGAAAGACTCTAGAATAATGAGGTTATGTTTATGTAAGGAAAATTTACAAGTGGGAAAGGTAATCTGTAGTTTTTTGTTCATTCACGAGATTTGGGTATTGCTGACTAGGCCAGCATATAATGCCTATATGGCAGTTAAGAGTCGATTACATTGCTCTGAGTCTGGAGTCACATATAGGCCAGACAGGTGGCAATTTTCTTCTCAAATGAACATTGGTGGACAGACAGATTTATTTGACAAACAACAGTAATTTCATGATCATCATTATGCTATTGATTCAAGATTTTTGAATTCAGATTCCACCATCTGCTCAGGCAGGATTCAAATGTGGCTCCCCAGAGCAATACATGGGTCTCTGGATCAATAGTCTAGTAATAATACCATTGGGGCATCCCTTCTGCATAATGCTTTAGGCTTTCAGATAGAAGCTTCTAAAATTTCTTGTGGGAGCGTGGAGTAACACCCATAACTTGGGAAAGGTTTGTATGAAGCTGAAAGCTCAGTTATATGACAAATGAAGATGAGGCTATCAAAGTCTTAAAACTGGAAATTGAAGCCGCAGCTAAGTCAAAACCGATGTGGAATAGAGAAGGGAATTCTTTTTGGTTTTGGAATATTGCACTTAGAACTAAAGTAGCCATTACATTATTTTTAAATTGTGTACCCCAGTTCTAGACTTCCCAATCAGGAGCCTGTATCTGTGATATTTACCCCTTGAAATATTTTGTAAGTTTCTGAGATCATATTTCATTCTTTGAAACAATAGAGAATACGGTCCAGTTTGCCCAATCTCACTTCATAGAACAGTCTTGCCATCTAAAGAATTAAAGTCAAAAAACTGCTGATGCTGGAATCCAAGGTAGACAAGCAGGAGGCTGCAAGACCACAGCATGTCAGGCAGCATCAGGAGATGGAGAAGTCAACTTTTTGGGTATAATGTTCAGGACTGAGGTGGGTGTGAGGGAAGCTTCAGATGATCTTTTTCCACATATGGAGTCAGCTATTACGAGGGGGCATAACTTTACATTAAGGGGTGGTAGGTATAGGACAGATGTTAGGGGTAGGTTCTTTACTCAGCGAGTCGTGAGTTCATGGAATGCCCTGCCAGTAGCAGTGGTGGACTCTCCCTCTTTATGGGAATTTAAGCGGGAATTGGATAGGCATATGGAGGATAGTGGGCTAGTGTAGGTTTGGCGCAACATCGAAGGCCAAAGGGCCTGTACTGCGCTGTATTCTTCTATGTTTCTATTTGCTTGCCAAAAATTTGTTTCTTTTCCAGGTAGGGTATTTAAAATAATCTAGGATCGTATAGTACAGACAAATTTGATTTTAGTTTAATTGTAGATACTAATTAACAAATGACCAAAAACATATTGCCTGTAGACACAAGGGAGTGAGATACATAAAGAGACGGTCAGGGACAGTGTTGCGGTTGAATTTGAAATCGGCGGACTTCGGAAGCGGAGACACGTGACCTATTCGCGGTTGGAGGGGGGGGGGCAGTCTCGCGGCCTTCCTTCGTTCTTCACCCAGGTCCGCTGATGCGGTATAAGAGAAAGGGCCGAAAGCTGTTTGTCGGTAATTGTCTTTACGCGATTGGTGTGTCATGTCGGGCAGAGGGAAAGGTGGTAAGGGTTTGGGCAAGGGCGGAGCGAAGCGGCATCGCAAGGTTCTGCGGGACAACATCCAAGGAATCACTAAACCTGCTATTCGGCGCCTGGCTCGCCGGGGTGGTGTCAAACGCATCTCGGGCCTCATATACGAGGAGGTGCGTGGGGTGTTGAAGGTGTTCCTGGAGAATGTCATTAGGGATTCGGTCACGTACACGGAACATGCCAAGCGCAAGACTGTTACCGCGATGGACGTCGTGTATGCGCTGAAGCGCCAAGGTCGGACGCTGTACGGCTTCGGTGGTTGAAGATAGTCTGAGTGGAAACGTGACTTGTAAACCAAAGGTTCTTTTAAGAACCACCAAAAGGTCCTTAACGGCGTGGAACCGCCTAAAGCGAGTCACTCGGTGTTTGTGGGTGGGTTTTCAACGATACAATTTAAGAATTGCGGATGCACGAGATCAGAAGCCTCAGGTTTGGAGCATCCATTGGAGAAAGATTAGATTACATTACATTACAGTGTGGAAACAGGCCCTTCAGCCCAACAAGTCCACACCGACCCGCCGAAGCGCAACCGTCCTGAGGCTTACTTATTTTTCCTAGCATCTTTATAAACCACTTCCTTTAATCTCAGACATAGAGTCGCAGAGTCATAGAGATGTACAGCGTGGAAACAGACCCTTTGGTCCCCGTGCCGCCCACTTTTTTTAAATTACACCTTCCTACACACTTTCAAATAACCAATCTGGCTTCTTTTCCTTTCAATCGGGATATCTCTATTTCCATTCATTTGTCTCTGCTCTGTCGACATCTCCAACTATGATTAGATTACATTACATTTTAGATTAGATTAAATGGACCAGTGCCCTCAGAAAATTAGCTCTTTGTCCCCACAGATGCAGCCAGACATTGGCTTACAGTATTTATTTTTGCTTTATTATATAAACAAAGTTCCCTGCCCTAAATTTCGATCCACAATTTCGTTGGTCATTCTATACGGAATTTATTTGACGTGGATTTCCCGAAATAATGCACCCCGTGGTGCAGCAATCAAGATCATGGCATCAGTTTATTTGGGGATTAATTGTTGCCTTTCACTTTCTTCATATAAACATGTCGTCCATCCTTTTGGTCACTTTTCCCTACTTCATCCTCCTTCCTATTTGCCCTGAATAATGGCGAGCAACTTCAGGCAATCTCAGAATTATTTTCCCCAGAGGGAGTCACTGAACGTACGCAAGGCTGAGTTAGCTGTTTGATGGAGAAAAGCGAGTATACTGCTCTAATTTCAATTTTACCACATTACTTGAGATGTAATTGAGAAGGTGCAAAGCGAATTTATTACAACATTTCTGTCCCGAGCCTGCCCTGGCATTTAATTAGATCATCAACTTCAATGTCTCTTTCCCACACATTCTCCAAATCCTCAACGCCGTCAGTGTCCAGAAATCTAATCTTTATTGTCTTCATCTAACTCAAGGATTCAGCTTCCACAGTCCTCTGGGGTAGAGAATTCCAAAGAATCACAACCCTCTGAGTTAACAAATTCTCAATCTTCTAAACCCTGGAAAATAAAGCTTCAATCTCTCCTAAAAAAAACACCCTCTATTGCAGAGATCAGTCTGGTGAGCATCAATTACACTCTGTGGAAGAGCACAGCAGTTCAGGCAGCATCCGAGGAGCAGGAAAATCGACGTTTCGTGCAAAAGCCCTTCATCAATTACACTCTGTCTATGGCAAGTATATCTCTCCTCAGATATGGGAACCCAAACTGTACTGTAGGCAATATTCCAGGTGAAGTCTCACCAAGGCTCTGTACAATTGCAGCAAGACATCTTTAATTCTAATCTCAAATCCCTTTTAAAATGAACGCAACATGCCATCTCTTTTCTTAACTGTTTGCCACATCTGCATACTTACTCATGGCATATTCCTAACCTTTCACCATTTAAAAAATATTCGGCCTTTCAGATTTTTCTACCAAAGTAAATAATGTCACATTTATTTCTATTACATTTGCAATGTTCTAGCCCATTACCTTAGGCTGTCTAAATACTTTTAAGACGTCCTGGTAACATGCTTTCCCAGCTAATTCAATGTCATCTGCAAAATTGGGAATATTAATATTAGTCCAAATATAGATTGTGAACAGTTGTAGCCAAGCAATGACTCATGTGGTAACCCAGTTTTATCCTGAGGACTCCGATTTTATGCTGCAGAGACCATCATTATTTTACTTTCAGTTTTATTCTCTCTTTTTGGTTTGAAGCTGTGAGTTGAAACTATGAACTGAACTTTGAACAAGATCTTGTTTCTAACAAAAAATGTTTTCTTTTGACAAATGACCTGGAAGGATAATACACTGTACGGGCAACTGTAGATGAATTGACACTGAACTGTTGCTATGCTCAGGGCTGGCAGCTGGTTGGATGTTGAATCTCAGTCAAGGGGGGACCAGTACTAACCAGCCAACTGCAGAGAATGTTGGTTGAAGCAAAGAACCATTCTGACTGGGCTTTTGCCAAGAACCAGTGAAATTTTTGTAGTCTGTGCTCTTTTATTTCTCTTTCCCTCTCTCTCTCCAGTTATCAAATTGTTGAATGTTCTGTGAAAATAATCCCACCTTGTAGGAAATAATTAAATATTTCTGGACATTTGCTGAAACCATTGGATTTGGAATGAAACAAGGTATACAATTCTACTTGCCTGTGAACAATCCAATATCCAAGGATTTCATGAAAGCCTGGTATCCATTTTTTGGAAGTGTTTATTGAACTAGCAAATTACAATTCTTTTATTTTCTGTCTGTTTATCCATTAACTATCTCTGGCTATCTGTCTCTACATGAATGGAGATTATGAGCAAAGAAAATTGGGCTTTAAAATGTAGATATTAAATAAATTACCCTGTTGTCTATCTGTAATCTGCTAAAAGTACACAATTAATTATAAATTGTTATTTTTATCTTTAAATTATGGGCTTGGTGTCCAAGATTTGATATTTATAAGGTTCGGTTAGGAACAAGGTCAAATTTAGGGATCACTGAATGTTTCATTTCACTGTGTTGTGAATCCAGTGATGGTGAAGCTGATTTGCTTTGGTATGCTATCCCTGAGCCAAAAGCCTTTCCATTCCAGAGATTTATCAAGCTTCAATCCAGTTAGCTTTTCAAATACAGTCTTAATAATACAGGTTTCACTAGTTCCCTTGGTGACCTGAGTACATCCAGGAGACATTTTGAAATTTCTTCAATGAATACAGGCACAAAATATCACAATTTCCTTGTTCTTCATGGTAAATTATCTTATCTTCACCTGTAATGGCCATACATTTGTCTCAGTTAACTTTTTCTTTTTCATATACCGAAAGAAACTTTTTAAAGACCACTGTTAAGTTTCTCACTAGCGTGTTTCTGTTCTTTATCATTTTCTTGGTCTTCCTTTACCTGGTTCAAAATTGCTCTCCGTCCTGAGGCTTACTTATTTTTCCTAGCATCTTTATAAACCACTTCCTTTAATCTCAGACATAGAGTCGCAGAGTCATAGAGATGTACAGCGTGGAAACAGACCCTTTGGTCCAATTTGTCCATGCTGAACCAGATATCCCAATCCAATCTAGTCCCATTTGCCAGCTCCCGGCCCATATCCCTCTAAACCCTTTGTATTCATCTACCGATCTAGGTGCCTTTTAAATGTTGCAATTGTATCAGCCTCATTAGCTATGGTTGATTTAGATATTTGTGTGTTTGAAGAATGCATATCTGTTATAAACGATGTATCTTTTCAAATGCTAGCTACTGCCTGTCTACGGGCATAGCTTTTGGTGATTTGCCCAATCCACCATAGCCAATTTGCCACTCATACCCTCTTAGTTTCCTTTACTAAAATTTCAAACTCTACTTTCAGGATGAACTACACCACAGTCAGATCTCAAAGGGTCCATTGTAGCAATGGTACTAATTAGACTTTCTCATTGCATAGTACTAAATCTAAAGTAGCCCAATCTCTAATTGATTGTGTTATGTTGAAGTTCAACTGAGGAGTTGTGGATGCTGTTAGTTGCACATTTGTCAGTGAACATTCCCACTTTTGAACTTATGATGGAGGGAAGAGCATTGATGAAGCAGCTGGAAATGGCTTGGCCTGGAATATTTC
This sequence comes from Chiloscyllium plagiosum, assembly GCF_004010195.1. NCBI lineage: Eukaryota > Metazoa > Chordata > Chondrichthyes > Orectolobiformes > Hemiscylliidae > Chiloscyllium > Chiloscyllium plagiosum. Next base: position 189,926 of record NW_025215380.1, read on the forward strand.
ACTGAAGAACTGGGCCCTTGTAATGCAGTGGCAGTGTCCGTACCTCTTGACCAGGAGACTCAGATTCAAGTCCCATCTCCTCTAGATGTATGTTATAACATTCCTGAACTGATCACGTAGAAAATGTTTACCTTGAAGAACTCCGTACAGACATGTCCTGGAATTCAGACGCCAGACCACCAACAACCGTACCATTTTCCCTTTGTGCCAGATATGGTTCTAATGAGTGGAATGTTTGCTTTTTGATTCCCATTGATCCCAGTTTTGCCAGGCTCCTTAATGTCATACTTAATCAAATGTGACCATGATATCAAGTGCATTCACTCTCACCTCACCCTTAGTTTCATTTTAGATTCATTGAGAGTGGTGTCTGGAGATTTATGGCGTTTACATGCACTTAAATAAAGTCCTTGAAATCAGTGAGGTGAATAGTTCCATGCAGTAGAAAAATAGCATAGATAAGAAAATAGATGTTCAATGACACTGCAAATGGGGACTGATTTGCTTCAAAAAGCAACAGGCAGGTTCATTCAGGGAGAAAGTGTTGATAACAACTATGTGCAATTAATTTAACTTTCTCAACAGCCAAGGTGGAAGAAGTCCTAAGTAGACAATAAGTTGGAAATAAAAATGTATGAGATGCAAAGGCTTTTAAGGTGTCAGAGGAAGATATTCAAGAAGGCTGTGAAATGTGTGTTGAAGGAGCAAGTGCTAAGGAGTTAGCAACTCAGCTATCAATCATGGGAAGAGGCGTTTTCTAAACAAATAATGAGTAAACATTAAAGTTGGCTGCAAATGTAATAGTCACACTAACTGCAAGGCGCTTTAAACTGTCCTTCACAGAGCTCTGAATATCTGTAAGGCTGTTGTTGAGGGAACAAGGGTTGAATATTTATTTCTGATATTTATAATGAGACCATTTCAACCATTTCCAGCATAGTGTAATGTAGGTTCTTTTGCATAAGAAACATTTAAAGTTCTTCTGTTAAAAATACATTGACAGCCTCTTGTGAATATTCTCTACCTGGCTTCCAGTCTGCGTTCAGCCTCTTGCTAGCTTTCTGTGAAATTCCACATTGACAGGAGGGATCACAGAAACACACACACACACTCACACAAACATACACACACTCTTTTGACTGTGAGAGCACAGCCTTTCAAACAAATGTCAGACCATAAACAAACAAGACTAAAGGGTTTTTTTGACAGGAAAGAGCAGGACCAAGGAAGGAGCATGTAGAAGGAGCTGGGTAGAATTGACTGGGAAAGGAGTCTAGTAGGAAAGACAATGGAACAGCAATGGCAGGGAGTTTCTGGGAATAATTCGGGACACATAGCAGAGGAAAAACAAGTATGGTATAGGGAGGATGAGACAACCATGGCTGACTAGAGAAGTCAAGGATAGTATAAAAGCAAAAGAGAAAGTATTTAACATGGGGAGGTACAGTGGGAAACCAGAGGAGTGGGAAGCTTACAAAGATCAAAAGAGGACAACAAAAAAAAGGACAGAGAAGATTAAACATGAGGTAAACTAGCCAGTAATATAAAGGAAGACTGTAAGAGTTTGTTTAGATCTATCAAGGGCAAAAGAGAGGCAAAAGTGGACTTTGGATCACTGGAAAACACACTGGAGAGATAGTAGTGGGGAACATGGAAATGTCTGAGGAACTGAATAATTATCTCGTATCAGTCTTCATGGTGGAAGACACCAGTAATATCTCAAACATTCAAGAGAGTGAGAAGGCGGAGCTGAGTATAGTGGTATTAGAAACCCTGAGTGGTGTGAAAGTGGATAAATAACCTGGATCAGATGGACTACACCCCAAGATTGTAAGAGAGATAGCTGAAGCGATAGTGGAGGCGTGAGTGGTGATCTTTCAGAAATCGCTAGAATCAGGGAGGGGGTCCCAGAGGACTGGAAATTGCTAATGTGACACCCCGTTTAAAAAGGGATTAAGGTAAAAAATTACAGACCACAAGCAGGTTAGACCAAGGAGAGCCAATCAATGTTATCTACCTGGACTTCAAGACGGCCTTTCACAAGGTGCCACACAGGAGGCTACTGAATAAGGTAAAGGCCCATGGTTTCAGAGGCAAGGTGCTAGCATGGAGAGAAGCTTCGCTGTCTGGCAGAAAGCAGAGAGTGGGGATAAAAGGGTCCTTCTCAGGATGACAGCCAGTGACAAGCAGTGTTCCACAAGGTTCAGTTTGGAACCACAACTTTTCACTTTATACATTAACGAGCTAGATGAGGGCATTCTGAGAAAGTTTGCAGATGGTACAAAGACAGGTAGAGGGACAGGAAGCATCGTGGAGGCAGGGAGGGTGCAGAAGGATTTGGACAGGTTAGGAGAGTGGGCAAAGAAATGGCAGACGGAGTACAACATGGGAAAGTGTGAGGTCATGCACTTTGTTAAGAACAACAGAGACATGGTCTATTTTCTAAATGTGCAGAACATTCAGAAGTCTGAAGTACAGAGACTTGGGAGTTCTACTGTAGGATTCTCTCAAAGTAAACTTGCAGTTTGAGTCAGTAGTTAGGAAGGCAAATGCAATGTTGCTATTTATTTTGAGAGGACTTGAATATAGAAACAGGGGTGTATTGAAGCTCTACAAGAACCTGGTCAGACCACATTATGCACAGTTTTGGGTCTCATATCTCAGGAAGAATGTACTGGCCCTAGAGCATGTACAGAGGAGGTTCACAGAAGCTTAACATATGAGGAATGTCTGAGGAGTTTAGAAGGGATGTTCGAATTGAAACATACAGAATACTGAATGGTTTGGACAGTGTGGATGTTGGGAAGAAGTTTCCATTAATAGGAGGGTCTAGGACCCAAGGACACAGCCTCACAGTAAAGGGAAGACCCTTTTAGAAAGGAGATAAGTAGAATCTTCTTCAATCAGAGAGTGGGGAATCTACAGAATTCATTGCCACAGAAGGCTGTGGAGGCCAGGTCATTGAGTATACTTAAGATGGAGGTAGATAGGTTCTTGGGTATCAAGGGTTACAGGGAGAAAGTGTGTGAATGGGATTGAGAAACTTTTCAGCTATTCCAGGCGGCACACTGGTTAGCACTGCTGCCTCACAGCACCAGTTCTCAGGTCCAATTCCATCCTTGGGCAGCTGTCTGTGTGAAGTTTGCACATTCTTCCCATGTCTGCGTGGGTTTCCTCTAGATGCTCTGGTTTCTTCCCACAGTACAAAGATGTGCAGGTCAGGTGAATTGGCCATGTTAAATTGCCCATAGTGTTAGGTGAGTTAGTCGGAGGGAAAGTGGGTCTGGGTTATTCTTCAGGAGGTTGATGTGGACTGGTTGGGCCAAAGGGTCTGCTTCCACACTGTAGGAAAACTAATCAATGATTGAATGGCCTAATTTCTGCTCCCATGTCTTATCGTTGCCACTTCAGTCCCCATCTCCTCTTCCTTCCCCCAGGAAATTTCTTCCAAGGTAACCTCTATCCACGGCAGACCTGCCCTTTCGTTACTTGGTTAAGATAAAGATCGAAACAAATGCGTTAAGAAATGCTCAGCGAGAGCTGTCTAGGCTTTAGAGCTGAACCTTCCAGTCCCTGACCATTCAGGTGTCCAGCATCTACAATACTTCCCCTGAATGTTTCAAAATTTTGAAAAATGTGATGCTGGAAAAACACAGCAGGCCAGGCGGCTCATTCCTGAAGAAGGGCTTATGCCCGAAACGTCGATTCTCCTGCTCCTTGGATGCTGCCTGACCTGCTGTGTTTTTCCAGCATCACATTTTTCAACTCTAGTCTCCAGCATCTGCAGTCCTCACTTTCTCCATGTTTCTAAATTTTGTCAATTCTGATACTATTCATTGTTTTTCTCTCTCTACAAAATTAAAAATCACACAACACCAGGTTACAGTCCAACAGGGTTGTTTGGAAGCAGAAGCTTTCGGAGCGCTGCTCCTTCATCAGGTGGTTGTGGAGTAGAAGTTCGTCACTGAATTTATAGCAAAAGTCTAATGTGATGTAACTGACATTACATATTGAAAAAGACCTGGATTGTCTGGTAAGTCTCTCATCTTTTAGAATGGGCGTGTTGGTTTCAGCTATAGCGTCATAGAGATGTACAGCATGGAAACAGACCCTTCGGTCCAACCCGTCCATGCTGACCAGATATCCCAACCCAATCTAGTCCCACCTGCCAGCACCCGGCCCATATCCCTCCAAACCCTTCCTATTCATATACCCATCCAAATGCCTTTTAAATGTTGTAATTGTACCACACTCCACCACATCTTCTGGCAGCTCATTCCTCTGCGTGAAAAAGTTGGCCCTTAGGTCTCTTTTATATATTTCCCCTCTCACCCTAAACCTATGCCCCTCTAGTTCTGGATTCCCTGACCCCAGGGAAAAGACTTTGTCTATTTACTCTATCCATGCCCCTCATAATTTTGTAAACCTCTATAAGGTCACCCCTCAGCCTCCGACGCTCCAGGGAAAACAGCCCCAGCCTGTTCAGCCTCTCCCTATGGCTCAAACCCTCCAACCCTGGCAACATCCTTGTAAATCTTTCACACCATCTTTCCGAGAGGAAGGAGACCAGAATTGCACACAATATCCCAGAAGTTGCTTCATACGCAAATCGCAGAAGTCCCTACTAGATCCTCCAACCCTGGCAACATCCTTGTAAATTTTTTCTGAACCCTTTCAAGTTTCACAACATCTTTCCGATAGGAAGGAGACCAGAATCGCACACAATATTCCAAAAGTTGCTTCATACACAAATCGCAGAAGTCCCTACTAATTTACATTCTCAGGTGAACTTTAACAATCGGTGCCACGTCGGCCCGTGTTTTCTCTCTCTACAGGTTGCCTCCTGCATTTTCATTTCTTATCGCCCGGTTGTAGCTTTTCTTTTATGACCATGTTTGGGTGGCTCTGAAAAGAGCCTTTTTTTTTGGGTGTTGAGCCGTCTCCGCTCCTTTGCGCTTCTACCTCCGCTTCTTCCCCGCCGCCCGCTTGCCCCCCGCCGCCCGTTTGGGGGCTTTTCTGGGCTTGGCCGCCGTCCTCTTCCGAGGGCTCTTGGCCGCCGCTTTCTTGGTGCATTTAGCCGCCGCCGCCGCTCTCTTGGGAGCCGCTTTCTTTTTGGTTGCTCTTCCCTTGGGGCGGAGCTGAGCTTCTCCTTCCTCCGCCTCCTGCTGCTTCTGTTCCGGCTGCATGGTGGCCGAGGTACCGGCCCCGGTGTCCGCCGCCGAACCCCCCTTGCCCGGGCCACCCTTCTCCATCGGTTCGTAGCCCGCGGCCGAGATAGTTTTCTTCAGGGCACCGCCGAGCTTGGCCGCCGCCTGCCGCTCCTTGACAGCGGCCACCGCCTCCAGGATCTGCTCGGCCGCCGCCGCGGTGGTAGCGCCGCCGCCGCCGCCTTTCTGCAGCCGGTGGGCGGCCTTCTTCTTAGCGGCGGCCGGGACTGCAGCAGACTCCGGGACAGCTGCCGCCGCAGCCGCCGCCCCGGGTACGTCTCCTCTAACGGGCACCGCCTCTGCCATCGGACACAACTCCGCGCCCGTCGCACGCCAACAACTGGCGGAGCCAATGGCACCGCCGCTCCGTATAAAGAGAGGGAGCGGACGGCGTGGAGACAATCTGCTGGTAGGCCACGCCCCCCCCGCTGAGCCACGGACGCCCCACCCACTGCAGCTAGGCCACGCCCATGCACCGCGCCTGCACTATGCCACGCCCACCCACCTCCTCTCCTGCGATAGAGACTCACCAGCCCTATATCTTTCTGATATCTCTACCTCAGAGAGGCAGGCCATCAGCAGCTTCTCTGTATCTGCCCCTTGTCTGCCTGTCATGTTTGTTTTTCAAATGTCTGACTCTTGATCTATCTGTCCCTTGACCGTCTATTAACTGTCTGTCTGTCTACCTTTGTGTGCAGAATCATAGAACCTCTGCAGTATGGAAGCAGGCCACTCAGCCCATCGGGTCCACACCAACCCTCTGAAGAACATCCAACCCAGAGTCCCCACCCCACTCTGTCCCTGTAACTCTGCACTTCCCATGGCTAACCCACACCCCCCCACCCTGCACATCGTTGGACTGTTCCTTCCTCTTGCTCTGGAAGGATTCTCGTTTTTCTGGGAAGATTCTTGTCGTTCTGAAAGGCTCTCCTTGTTCTGGAAAGCTCTCCTTATTGTCGAAGGCTCATGTCGTTTCGTTTTATCAATCTGTCTGTTCTTTGTTGTTGATTCGGGCGGCACGGTGGCACAGTGGTTAGCACTGCTGCCTCACAGCACCAGCGACCTGGATTCAATTCCCGCCTCAGGCGACTGACTGTGTGGAGTTGCACGTTCTCCCTGTGTCTGTGTGGGTTTCCTTCCAAAGATGTGCAGGTCAGGTGAATTAGCTATGCTAAATTGCCCATAGTATTGGGTAAATGTAGGGGTATGGGTGGGTTGTGCTTCAGCAGGTCGGTGTGGACTTGTTGGCCCGAAGGGCTTGTTTCCACACTGTAAAGTAATCTAATTGTCTCTGTCTATTATCCATCTGTCTCTTAACTGTTGCTTGTGAGTCTATTGTCTGTTTCTTGTAAATATATTGACTATCTGTCTATTGTCTGTTCGTTTTCTGTATATCCATTGTTGGTTTCTTGAATATCTGTCAATTGTTTCTTTCTTGTATGTCTGTCTATCATTTGTTTCTTGTATATCTGTGTAATGTTTGTTTCTTGTTTATTTGTCAATTGTCTGTTCTTTTTTTCCCTATATCTGTCTGTTACTGTTTGTATCTTGTATATCTGTCTATTATTTATTGGTTCCTCCTGTTTATTATCTGCCTGTCTTCTTGTAACAGGGTCAGTATGTTGGTTAACAAATGATCAAGAAACCTGCACAACTCAGACTGTCAAACAGGGGTAAGCTGTTCAGACCCAGAAAAGACCGTCGAGGAGCTGTTTCACCTTTAAAGCACCAAGCGTGGTGCCAAGCCTCCAGAATTTGGTGAAGAATGACACTGATTCCCTGAGGTTTGTTTTTTTGCATCAATGTTCTATTACAAACCGGTTGCACTTTCCTCCTGTTTTCCTTTCGCCTCTTCATGGTCCATGAGGTCTTTGGGACTAATGACACCACACTTGCTCAGTCTCCCTGAGGTTGACAACTATTTTCCCAATTATCAATAATCTCAAATTCTGCAACATGACCAGTGTTTTATCACTGGAGTCAGGAATCTCAGAATCACTCTGGATGAGAACCTGGCGTTTTGCCTGTTTCTCCACATTGTAAGGACATCGGTGAGGACATTCATGCCGCTTGCTCAGTGTAGGTTACAGATCTCTTATAGCCCGTGTTAGCATGAAATAAAAAATGTCTGTACTGACAATCTTTATAGGGTAACTCACTAACAAACGTTGACTGACTTACACAGGCGGGGAACAGAAAGAAAGAGATTGTAATATTATAAACCGAGGGGAGGGAAAGAGAAGCTAACAGTCACTTTTCATTTGCAGGAAGAGCAGGGTTTGGGAAATAAAGACTAAACACCAACGGGGTAGTAACATTTCCAGAAATGAAGGGGGAGAGGGAGGACTATAAACTGGAGAGGAGGGTAAAGGTTGGCAGGGATTCTTTTTTTTCTTTTGGTGAAGTAGATACTTAATGACATGGCCATGGCAAACTGGAATTTTGAGGACTATTCAGATTGTTATGAAATAACTCCACAAAGGCTGGTGTCCGGTCACCCAGTCACCCTTCATTCAGGTGGAGAGTCCTGGATACTAATTCCACTTCCACAGAGCCAGCTCTCAGAGTGAACACAAGCTCTGACCCTTCTGTTTATTTATTATTCCTACCTATGTTGCATGCATGCAGCAAAGGTTCTTGTATTTTGTAAAAGCAGAGAAAGTATCGAGGAATGTATAAATTTTGGGAACAAACTGAAAAAGCTCAGCTGGTCTGGCAGCATCTGTGCAGAGAGAAGTCACAGTTAACGTTTTGGACAGAAGTGGGTACTGCAGATGCTGGAGATTAGAGTCAACATTAGAGTGGTGCTGGAAAAGCACAGCAGGTCAGGCAGCATCCGAGGAACAGGAGAATCAAAAATCGACGTTTCAGGCAAAACATTTTCAGCTGAGGCCCACTGAAGATGTTACCAAGTATGGTGATGAAACGTCTAGAAATGAACCTTCCAGCTCAGCGAGCAAACCTACATCCAGAACCTCAACCTGAGCTACAAATCTTCTCAAAACTCGTTAACACCCTTCAATCGACAATAGGTGCAGGAGTAGGCCATTCTGCCCTTCGAGCCTGCACCACCATTCAATATAATCATGGCTGATCATTCCTAATCAGTATCCTGTTCCTGCCTTATCTCCATAACCCTTGATTCCACTATCCTTGAGAGCTCTATCCAACTCTTTCTTAAATGAATCCGGAGACTGGGCCTCCACTTCCTTCAGGGGGAGCGCATTCCACACAGCCACCACTCTCTGGGTGAAGAAGTTTCTCCTCATCTCTGTCCTAAATGGCCTACCCTTTATTTTTAGGCTGTGTCCTCTGGTTCGGCACTCACCCATCAGTGGAAACATGTTTCCTGCCTCCAGAGTGTCCAATCCTTTAATAACCTTATATGTCTCAAATCAGATCCCCTCTCAATCTTCTAAACCCAAGGGTATATAAGCCCAGTCGCTCCAGTCTTTCAGTGTAAGGTAATCCTGCCATTCCAGGAATTGACCTCGTGAACCTACGCTGCACTCCCTCAATAGCCAGAATGTCTTTCCTCAAATTTGGAGACCAGAACTGCACACAGTACTCCAGGTGCGGTCTCACTAGGGCCCCGTACAGCTGCAGAAGCACCTCTTTGCTTCTATACGCAATCCTTCATCAAGCTTTTGGGTCGAATGAGAGAAACGTTCATTGATGCCTCTCTCCACACAGATACTTGCTGAAGTGTCTTCGAACAATTTCTGGACTTTGTTCCCCAAAACTTAACGCGTTTTAGTCCCTAACCTCACCCTCGCCCCTCCCCTCCCCTCCACCAACCCAGCGTGCGCCGTGCTTTCGGCTCGTAAGTCAACGTGGGGTCTGCAGATGCTGGAAACCAGAGTTTAGACCAGAGTGCGGTGCTGGAAAAGCACAGCAGGCCCGGCAGCATCCGAATTAACGTCGACGTTCCGGCTCCTGCCTGAGCTGCTGTACACCCCTCTGATCTAAACAGCAACAGATCAACGCCAGGGTCTGCCCGGAGGGTGCTCGCCGCTTTCGTGGAGGCGGGTTTGGTGGCTCTGAAAAGAGCCTTTGGGTTTTAAGTTGTTTGAGTGTGTGTGGGTATAGGAGTGGGTGTGTATGTGGGTGTGTGTGTGTGGGTGTGTATGTGGGGGTGTGTGTGTGTGTGTATGTGGGGGTGTGTGTGGGTGTGTTGTGCCTGGGCGCCCGTCTGGGTTGTGGGGTTGGGATGGTGCTGGCGCGGCTCCAGGTTCGCGGAGACGCCAGCGAGCGCGGCTTTAATTCCTGCGCCTTTGGTTTTTGGTTTTCCTGGAGGTGGCGATGGTGGTCGCGGTTTTGGTGGTCGCTCTGTCGCCCGCTCCTCTCTTGCCCCTCGCTCGGGGGTTGGCGGGTTTGCCCGCCTTCATCTTCCTCCGGGAGCGGCCGTCGCTGCTGCTGCTGCTCGTGGTCGCGGCGGTGGCGGTGGCGGCCGGGGACTTCCTCCTATTGGCGGCGGCGGCGGCGGCCCGCCGGCCTTTGCCTCTGGTGCCCGTTTGCCTTTGCTGCTGCTGCTGCTGCTGCTTCTGTCTCCGGCTGAGCCGCAGGCAGCCGCCCGCCTCCCCTCGCCCGCCTCGGGTCCCCCGACCTGGAGCCCGGCCCCGGGTCCGCACCAGCGAGCCGTTGCGGACCAGGTCGCCGACCGCCGTGCGGAGCTGCGACTTGTTCTTCTCTACGTCGTAGCCGCTGGAGAGCAGGGCCTCCCGGAGGGAGGTGAGGGACACGCCGCCCGGCTGCATGCGGGCCGACAGCGCCTGCAGGATCAGGTCGTTGATGCCCTGCGTCCGGCGGCGCCTCCTCCGCCGCCCCCGCTGCAGGTGCTCGGGCAGCGGCAGCGGCGGCAGGTTGCCCTGTGTCTGCGCCCTCTTCTTTTTCTTGCGCCGCTTCCGACCCGCTCCCCCGCAGCCGCCCGTGCCCCTCCTCCTCTTCTTCCGCTGCTGCTGCTGCGGGCCGCCGGTGGTCACCATCCGGCGGCGGGGATTTCGAGACTGCACCGGTCCGGGGGCACCCCTTCGGAAACTCAGCGCAGCCCCAGACGCGGCTGCGGAGTAAGGAGGGCGGCCGCCGGTGCCGGCGTTTTCAAGGTTTAAGGCGGACCGTGGAGGGTGGATGAAGTGGGGCGGGGGACGCACACGCAGGGCTGCCAGCCAATCGGAGGACACGGCGCCCGCCGGCCGCCCAATCGCAACACGCCGCCCGTTCCGCGGAACACGCCCGTTTTGGGATTGACACGCCCATATTCCCCACAGGGCGCGACCAATTCACGGGACCCGCCTACTTCGGGACGGCCACACCCACTTCCCACTCGACACGCCCATGTTTTTTTCGAGGGACACGCCCATTTCCATCACACGTTCAACACGTGACAGTCATAGAGATGTACAGCATGAAAACAGACCCTCAGCTCCTACCTGTCCATGCTGACCAGATATCCTAAACTAATCTAGTCCAATTTACCAGCAATTTGTCCATATCCCTCTAAACCCTTTCTATTCATATACCCATCCAGATGCCTTTTAGATGCTGTAATTGTATCAGACTCCACCACTTCCTCTGGCAGCTCATTCCATACACGTACCACCCTCTGTGTGAGAAAGTTGCCCCTTAGGCCCCTTTGATATCTTTCCCCTTTGGACTCCCCCACCCCAGGGAAAAGACCTTGTCCCTTTACCTTATCCATGCTCCTCAAGATTTTACAAACCTCCATTAAAGGTCTCCCCCTCAGCCTCTGACGCTCCACAGAAAACAGCCAGAGCCTATTCTCCTCTTCCTATAGCTCAAATCCTCTAACACTGGCAACATCCTCATTAATCATTGCTGAAGCCTTTCAAGTTTCACAACATCTTTCCGATAGGAGGGAGCCCAGAATTGCACACAATATTCCAAAAGTGGCCTAACCAATGTCCTGTACAGCCACAACATGACCTCTCAATAAAGGAAAGCATACCAAACACCTCCTTCACTATCCTATCTACCTGCAACTCCACTTTCAAGGAGATATAAACCTGCACTCCAAGGTCTCTTTGTTCAGCAACACTCCCCAGGACCTTACCATTTTAAAGAAAAAATTTCCCCCCCCCCCCCCTACCACCTAACTGCAGTAGTGCCGTGAGTGCGTGTGGGTGTCATAGTGAGAGACACAAGGTGCACAAATCTTTATTCAATTTCCACCACCAGGAAGATAGGAAAACACTCAAGTGGCCAGTGAAAAGCAGTGCCCTTCACAAAAGGGCAATGCTATGTAATCAAGGACCTTGCCATTAAGTGTATAAGTCCTGCCCTGATTTGTCTTTTAAAAATGTGGCACTGTACATTTACCTAAATTAAGCTTCATCTGCCACTGCTCAGCCCATCAGCTCATCTTACACCTGAGGTAACGTTCTTTACTGTCCACTACTCCTCCAATTTTCATGTCACCTGCAAACTTACTAGTTATACCACCTATATTCACATTCAAAGCATTTATATAAATGGCAAAAAGCACCAATCCTTGCCGCACACCACTGGTCATAGGCCTCCAGTCTTAAAAGCAACCCTCCACCACCACCTCTATCATCTACCTTCAAACCAGTTCTGTATCCAAATGGCTAGTTCTTCCTTATTCCATGTGATCTAACCTTGCTAACCAGATTCCCATGGGAACCTTGTCGAATGCCTTACTGAAGTCCATATAGATCACATCCACCGCTCCTGCCCTCAATCGTCTTCGTTACTTCTTCAGAACAAAAACTCAAACAAGTTAGGAAGACAAGACTTCCCAAGCACAAAGCCATATTGATCATCTCTAATCAGTCCTTGCCTTTTCAAAAATATATATAAGATAAAAGCAAATTACTGTGGACACTGGAATCTGAAATCAAACAAAAAATTGCTGGAAAATCTCAGCAGGTCTGGCAGCATCTGTAAGGAAAGAAAAGAGCTGACATTTCAAGTCTAACTGACTCGAAACATCAGCTCTTTTCTCTCCTTACAGATGCTGCCAGACCTGCTGAGATTTTCCAACATTTTCTCTTTTGGTGAAAGATAATTCCTGTCTGTCAGGATTCTGTTCAACAACATGCCCACCACCAATGTCAGGCTCACTGATCTATAGTTCCCTGGCTTTTCCTTACCACCTTTCTTAAATATTGGCTCTATGGTAGCCAACCTCTAGTCTTACAGCACCTCACTTGTATCATCGATAGTCACAAATATCTCAGCAAGAGGCCCAGCAATCACTTCACTAGCTTCCCACAGAGTTCTCAGGTGGAGAGAAATCAGTTACAGTTTCAGGTTCAGTGACCCTTCTTCAGAATTGATGGTACAAAAGAACAAAGAACATTTGCAGCCCAGGAACAGGCCCTTCAGCCCTCCAAGCCTGAGCCGATCTAAATCTGCTGTCTAAACCTGTCATCCAATCACTAAGCACCTATATTCCTCTACTCCCCACCTACTCATGCATCTGTCTAAATGCAACTTGAATGAATCTACTGTGCCTGCCTCTACTATCTCTGCTGGCAATGCGTTCCAAATGCCCACCACCCTCTGTGTAAAGTACTTGCCACATGTATCCCCCTTAAACTTTTCACCTCTCATCTTGAAAGTGTGACCTCTCATTATTGAATCCTTCACCCTGGGAAAAAGCTTAACTCTATCTACCCTGTCTAAACCCTTCATGATTTTGTAAACCTCAATCAGGGCCCCCCTCAATCTACTTTTTTCTAATGAAAAGAAACCTAATCTACTCAACCTGTCTTCATCGCTAGCACCTTCCATACCAGAACTGTACACAGTATTCTAAATGCAGCCGAATCAACGTAGTGTACAACTTTAACATGACCTGCCAGCTCTTATACTCAAGATTTACAAGGATGTTGCCAGGGTTGGAGGATCTGAGCTACAGGGAGAGGCTGAATATGCTGAGGCTGTTTTCCCTGGAGCGTCAGAGGATGAGGGGTGAGAGGTTTACAAAATTATGAGGGGCATGGATAGGATAAATAGACAAAGTCTTTTCCCTGGGCTTGGGGAGTCCGGAACTAGAGGGCATAGGTTTAGGGTGAGAGGGGAAAGATATAAAAGAGACCTAAGGGGCAACTTTTTCACACACAGGGTGGTACGTTGTATGGAATGAGCTGCCAGAGGATGTGGTGGAGGCTGGTACAATTACAACATTTAAGAGGCATTTTATGGGTATATGAATAGGAAGGGTTTGGAGGGATATGGGCCGGGTGCTGGCAGGTGGGACTAGATTGGGTTGGAATATCTGGTCGGCCTGGACACGTTGACCGAAGGGTCTGTTTCCATGCTGTACATCTCTATGCTCTATGACTCTATATGCCTTCTTGACCACTATCCACCTGTGCAACAATCTTCAGGGTACAATAGACCTGCACTCCCAGATCTCTCTGCTCATCAACTTTTCCCAAGGCTCTCCCATTTACTGTATAATTCACTCTAGAATTAGACTTCCCAAAATGCATCACCTCACATTTGTCTGGATTGAACTCCATCTGCTACTTCTCCACCCAACTCTCCAGTCTATCTATATTCCCCTGTACTCTTTGACAGTCTCCTATGCTTTCTGCTACTCCACCAATCTTTGTGTTATCTGCAAACTTACTGATCAGCCCAACAATGCCCTCTTCCAGATCATTTATGTATATCACAGACAACAGTGGCCCCAGCACCGATCCCTGTGGAACACCACTTTCTCCACTTGGTAGCTAGGAAAAGTTCAGTTTTTAATGTAGAAGATAGGATGTGGGGAGGGGGTAAAGCATAACTGACAGGTGGAGATAGAGACCAAAAGAGAGAAAAAGGACAACTGAACAGACAAAGGAATGGATAAATGGTCAACCTGGGAGAATGGACGTTTGCTAATGCAGACTATTAGTACCTAGCAATAGGTAGGTGTGTAATATTAGGTGTGATAACAAGGTATGGTGTGTGGAGGTTGGGGTAAAGATCTGGGAGAAGGTGCCTCAAGTCCAAACGTTGTTGAACTCAAAGCTGTAGAGTTCCCAAGTGGAAAACAAGGTGCTGACTTCCAGCTTGTGCTGCACGCCACTGAAACATTGCAGCAAGCCAGAGTCAGGTGCTGGCCAGGGAATAGAGTGGGTGTGTTGAAGTGACAGGAAACTGGAAGCGCAGTCCTTTTTGCAGATAGAACACAGCTGGTGTGCAAAGCAGTCAACCAGTCTACACTTAGTTTTCAGGGAGAAAGTGAGGTCTGCAGATGCTGGAGATCAGAGCTGGAAATGTGTTGCTGGAAAAGCGCAGCAGGTCATGCAGCATCCAGGGAACAGGAGAATCGACGTTTCGGGCATAAGCCCTTCTTCAGGGCTTAGTTTTCTCAATGTAGAGGGGGACCACATTGTGAGCAGCGAATGCAGTAAACTAGGTTGTGGGAAGACAATAGGTGCAGGAGTAGGCCATTCTGCCCTTCGAGTCTGCACCACCATTCAATATGATCATGGCTGATCATTCTTAAGTCAGTATCCTGTTCCTGCCTTATCTCCATAACCCTTGATTCCACTATCCTTGAGAGCTCTATCCAACTCTTTCTAAAATGAATCCAGAGATTGGGCCTCCACTGCCCTCTGGGGGAGACTATGCCACACAGCCACCACTCTGGGTGAAGAGGTTTCTCCTCATCTCTGTCCTAAATGGTCTACCCCTATTTTTAAGCTATGTCCTCTGGTTCAGGACTCACCCATCAGCGGAAACATGTTTCCTGCCTCCAGAGTGTCCAATCCTTTAATAATCTTTTATGTCTCAATCAGATCCCCTCTCAGGTCTTCTAAACTCAAGGGAATACAAGCACAGTCACTCCAGTCTATCAGTGTAAGGTAATCCTGCCATTCCAGGAATTGACCTTGTGAACCTACGCTGCACTCCCTCAATAGCCAGAATGTCTTTCCTCAAATTTGGAGACCAGAACTGCACACTACTCCAGGTGTGGTCTCACCAGGGCCCTGTACAGCTGCAGAAGAACCTCTTTGCTTCTATACTCAATCCCTCTTGTTATGAAGGCCAGCATGCCACTAGCCTTCTTCACTACCTGCTGACCTTCATTGACTGGTGTACAAGAACACCCAAATCTCTCTATACTGCCCCTTTACCTAAATTGATTCCATTTAGGTAGTAATCTGCCTTCCTGTTCTTGCCACCAAAGTGGATAACCATACATTTATCCGCATTAAACTGCATCTGCCATGCATCTGACCACTCACCTAACTTGTCCAGGTCACCCTGTAATCCCCTAACATCCTCCTCACATTTCACCCTGCCACCCAGCTTTGTATCATCAGCAACTTTGCTAATGTTATTACTAATACCATCTTCTATACTATTAATATTAATATATATTCCAGGATTGAAATCTGCCATCCTTACCTGGTCTGGCCTACATGTGACTCCCGATCCACAGCAATGTGGTTGACTATCAATTGCCCTCTGAAATAGTCTTTAGATCAGAGTGGTGTTGGAAAAGCCCAGCAGGTCAGGCAGCATCCGAGGAACAGGAAAATCGATGTTTCAGGCAAAAGCCCTTCATCTGGCAAGCGATTCAGTTGCACCAATCGCTACAAAGTCTCACAGAAATGAAATCAAATGGATCATATGGCATTAGCGCAGGCAATGGAAAAGACCATAGCAGAAGCAGCCCTGTCGACCCTGCAAAGTGCTGTTCAAATAACATCTGGGGGCTAGAACCCAAATAGAGAGAGCTGTCTCACAGACTAGTCAAACAACAGCCTACAATAGCAATTATATCTTACAGACAATGTTTCAGACACTGCGATCACCATCTCTAGATCTGTCCTGTCCATCAGTTACACAGACCCAGCAAAGGCGGCAGCACAGTGGTGTATCATTGTCCTGGGAGTCCTCAACATTGACTCAATCCAATGAAGTCTTATGGTTTCAGCTTGTACAGGGACAAGGAAACCCCTGCTGATTATCAAAAACCATCCTCCCTCAGCCGATGAATCGGTACTTCTCCATTTGAACAATACTGAGAGGAAGCACTGAGGATAGCAAGATTTGAAGATAGCAAGAGTTGAGGATTTCAGTGTTCACCACCAAGAGTGGTTCTGTAGCAGTACAACTGATCGAACTGGTCCAGTCCTAAAGCATATTGTTGCCAGACCGGGTCTGCAGTTAGTGAACCAATAAATGGGAAAAACATACTTGGCTTCATCCTTCCCAATCTATCAGCTGCAGATGCATCTGCCCATGGCAGTATCAGTAAGAGTGACCACCACATTGTCTCCTCAAGGACTAAGTCCTGCCTTCATGTTGAGAATAACATCCATCATGTTGTGTCGTCACATCGCCATGCTAAATGGGTCAGACTTCTAACAGATTAAGCAGCTCAAAACTGGACAGACATGAGGCATTTTCGACCATCAACAGCAACAGAATTGCTCTCCAGCACAATCTGTCATCTCATGGCCCCAGTCATATCCCCTACTCAAACCTTATCATCAAGCCAGGGGATCAACCCTGGTTCAACGGAGAGTGCAGGAGGGCATGCCAGGAGCAGCACCAGGCACACCTGAAGATGAGGTGTCAATCTGGTGAAGCGACCAAACAGAATGACTTGCATGTCAAAGAGCAGAAGCAGCAAGTGATAGAAAGAGCTAAGGAATCTCACAACCAACAGATCAAGTCAAAGCAATGCAATTATGCCACATCCCGTCGTGAATGGTGGACGATTAAACAGCTTACTGGCTCCATAAATATTCCCATCAATGGTGGAAGAGCCCAGTACATCAGTGCAATAACTGAGGCTGAAGCTTTGCACCACTCTTCAGCCAGAAGTGTTCAGTAGATGATCCATCTCGGTCTCCTCCAGTGATCCCTAGGATTACAGGTACTAGTCTTCAGCCAATTTGATTCACTGCACATGATATCAAGACAAGGTTGGAGACACTGGAATACTGTGGTGAATGACATGCCCCCTGACTACCCAAAACCTGTCCACCATCTACAAGGCGCAAGTCAAAAGTGTGATGGAATACTCCCCACTTGACTGGATGAATGGAACCCCAGCAACATTCAAGAAGCTTGACACCATCCAGGACAAAGCAGCCTGTTTGCTTGGCATGACATCCACAAGAATCCACTCCTTCCATCACCGATACTCAGTAGCAGCAGTATGTATTATCTACAAGATTCACTGCAAAAATCACCAAAGATCCACAAGCAACACCTTCCAAACCCACCATCATTTCCATGTAGAAAGACAAGGGCAACAGATATGTGGGAATACCATCTTCAAGTTCCCTGCCAAGCAACTCACCATCCTGACTTTACTTCTCTGTTACTGGGTCAAAATCCTGGAATTCTCTCCCTAATGGAATTGTGGGTCAATGCACAGGAGTTGGAATGCAGCAGCTCAAGAAAGCAGCTCACCATCACATTCTCAAGGGCAACAGGGGCAGGCAATAAC
>NW_025215380.1:208644-227335 GCF_004010195.1 Chiloscyllium plagiosum
TTGGCAGTCATGTCTTCACCCTCTTCAACTGTGGTGTAATCACTTCACTCAACCTCCTTGTCAAAGACTCCTGAGCTAAAGCCTCACTCTTCAATCCACAGGAACTTCCTTGGACCCTCTTTTTGGGGCAAGTCTGTGGACTTTTAATTTAGGTTAGAGGCGGCAGGAGGGAGGGAGGGAGGCCCTATGTTGTAGGACCTGGGGTCTAGAACACACCCACTCAAATAACAATCACTTACCTTCCCGACTGGCTTCACGCTCTGCCTTCACTTCCGCCCAGCTCCCGCTGCTCTCTGATGCAAAAAGCAGGTAAAGTGCTGCTTCACCTTGAAGGTGTGTTTGGGCCCTTGGATAATGAGGAGGGAGAAAGTAAACATGCAAGTGTTACACCTTCTATGGTTCCAGGGGAAGATGCCGTGGGGCAATGGGGGGGTGTTGGGAGAGAAGGAGGAGTGGACCAAGGTGTCCCAGAGCAAACAGCCCTTGTGGGAGACTGACGAAGAAAGGGAGAGGAATATGTATCGGGAGCTGGTGGGCATCCTGCTGCAGATCACAGAACTTATGGCTAATGATCTTTTGGATGTTGGTACTAGCGTGATGGCAAGTGAGGACCAGGGGAACCCTACTGCTGTTGTGGGAAGGAAGAGACAGGGTGAGGGCAGAAGTGTGGGAGATGGTCCGGACCCAGCCAACTATGGTGCTAGGAAATCCCCAGTTGCGGAAGAAGGTGGACATTTCAGAGACTCCCTTTGTCAAAGTTGGCATCAGAACAGAAACAGGGGAATGGGAAAATTGGATAGCAAAACCCGAGTCAGAAGATAAAAGTTCAAGTATCATTCAAGCTGCTTGAGCGCATAAATTGAGGGTGTGAAGACTAGCTTGACCAATCGAAGCAAACCTAACTGTCTGACACACAACAGACCTGGTCAATATTAACTAAGATTGTGCAGGACATGATAAAACCACTGTCCTCTCGGTAAATCCTCGAGACAAATTTAGGATCATTTGAAATGAAGATCTCCCCATAATCTGCAATTTCAACTACAAACGTTACATCAGTTGTTTTCCTCTGTTTTGGATATCAAAACCATCTTAATAGCTATTTTTGCTACCATCACTTCATCTCCCTAGTCATACTCAGTTTTGACTTGGTATCATTTCATAGTTTTGTCTAATCCACCTTTCCTAAACAACATTTTCCAACATGTTAGCCTTCCAGCTTGCACCCTATTCTCATTCAAACCACTGAACAATCTACCCTGACCTCTTTAGATCTTCACTTTTATGGGCACTGTCCTTCCAACACTGCTGATTGGGTTTATTACTCTCGTTGATTCAAAAAAAAAAAGTTATAAATTAAAAGATCCACTCCAGTATGTAGCTCAGGATGACACGTGTGCAAGACTGAAGTAATGCCATACTGTCAGAGGTTGCTAACTTACAATGAGGCATGAATACAGATCCTGCAAAAGTGATGAGCCTTAACAACTACCTACAGAGCTGAAGATATTGTGCTCCAATAGCTGCACAACCAGTCAGGCTGCTCCTGCTCAGTTGCATCTTTGTGACAAGGTGGAAAAAATTGCTCAAGTAGGAGGACAAATTATCCCTCCGTCAGTGGTATCAATCATTAGCAAATTGCGCAAAAAGAAGATGGTTGTCATTGTTTAAGGCCAGTCCTAGCAGCCATTCGACACCATTGCAGGAGGTTTCTCAGGCTGCAGTCCTCAGCCCAAGCATTTTCAGCTACATCATAGAGTCTTCTGCAACCAGGGAACACAGATTTATCCCACAGGGGAACACGGTATTTTCACACAGACCAATGCAAGGAGAGAGTGGTACTGAAATTAGCCAGTAAAGTCAGTGAGTATACTTTTGATGAGTTTTTGAGAATGAACATTAATCCATTTCACAGCTGGACATCAAGGATATGTTGTACAAGTGGAACACTCGTTGATTGTCTGTACAATCATGGGGTTTTTGTTTTTATTATGCAAGAGCAGAAACAGTCCATTCAGCCCATCCAGTCTGCTCCACCATTCAATAAGATCATGGCTGATTTGATCATCCTCAGGCCCACTTCCCTGCGTTTCCCCCATAATATCTCTCTCTCAGCCTTAACTATACTAAATACCCCAGCCTCAACAGCCCTCGGTGGTAGGGAATCCCACAGATCCACTCCCCTCAGAGGAGAAATTCCAGCTTCAATGGGTGACCCTTTATTCGAAGATTGTGCCCTGTGGTTCTGGATGCTCCCACACAAGGGGTATCAATCTCTGTCTACCCTGTCAAAGTCCCTAAACATCATTGTTTCCTATTCTTCAAAACGTCCATAAGTACATGCCCACCTTCTCCTTAAGACCATCCCTCTATTCCTGATATTAGCCAAGTGAACTTTTCCTGGACTGCCTCCAATGACAAGTTATTTTTCCTGAGGTAAATAGGCCCAAAACCATTCACAGCTTCTCCACTTCAGTAATATGCAGCTTCTCTAGTCTTCTTGCCCAAAAGGATAACCTCACATTTCCCCATATCATAAGACCACCATCAGAGAGGCTCCTCACCCTCAATGATCTCAGTCTCTGCTCTGCTCCTCTCCAGACCATCCCTCTGCCACTCCCTCAGCTGATATTATGACAAGCAGCAATTAGCCAACTCAGATTTTAAAGGGCCATTTTAACAGCCTGAAATGAGTCTGACTCAGCTGTGCATGGCCTCTGACATAACTACGGCTAACCATTCCAGCTTGGCAATCTAATACAATCAGCCAAAAGATGAGGACAACTGAATTCTTAGTGTTTATTGAAAGCGAGAGGAAACATCAAAGGAGCAAAACAAGAACAACTTTTGATCCAAGATCCAAATGGTCACAAACTGAAGCGTAAACTCACAGGTTCCCGAAACCCTGTCCATCCAGGAACCATTGCAAATTTCAATCCGAACTTGGAATGACACCAGGCAGCCAGACCGAGACACTCAAACCATATCCTTTGAATTTCATGTTACCTCACCTCAGTCAGGTTTGCTGCAATGAAATGGCTGTTTCTTTATGGTTAGATTCACTGAATGGAGTTTGTCAATGTGCTCTAAGGCTCTATGTTGCTTCAGGGGATGTGACATTAAGATATTGTCCAAATACCTGCATTAATCTCTTTCACTCTCACCATTGATTTCCCAGGTTGTCCATTCACTCCCATAGCAGGGGCAAGAATTGACCTTCAATCCCAGGTAATGTCACTTTAACCTTAGTTACTTTTAAAATCACTTATTCGTTCAATGGCATATTGAGGCACACAACTTAAAGTATTTATGGGTAAATGGTAGTGTCCCTACCTCTGGAGCAGGGGCTCTGAGGTGAAGCCCCATGCCAAGCCTTGTTGGCTGTGGAAGGTTAGATATGGGATGTGGTCAAACAGAGTGACTGTTAACCTGGAAATCATTCTGATACACGTGACCAGCAGGCAATGAGAGAGGAGGGTCTCTCGGTCATACAGAAGGTAGCAGCACACCCCTACAGCCCTTTGCTCCTGAACATAGGCTGCTAGAATTCATGGCCCAACCCTTGGTAGTGAGCAACATAGAACAATACCGCGCAGAAGAGGCCCTTCGGCCCTCAATACTGCGCTGACCTGTGAACTAAAGGAAGGGAGGGAAAACAAGCTGCCTCATGCCCAGAAGCTGCCTGGTTACTACATCTTGTCATCATTGGTTAATACTTTGTTGGTGCTATCCTGAGATAGTACAGTTAAAGTTGTGAATCATAGAAAATGGCTTCTTTGGCCACTAGCAACATCCTGGGTAATTACCATCAGTCAGAAACTCAACTGGACTATACTGTAGCTACAGGAGCAGGTCAGAGGCTGGGAATCCTAACTCACCTTCTGACTCCCCAGAGACTGTCCACAAGGCCCAAGTCAGAGGTGTGTTTCACCTGTAGCCCAGCGAACAAGGTGGTTTCCATTAGCCTGGTGTTGGGGTCTCCCAATACAGAACTCTCGTCACCATGTGGAGATCCTCCCACTGCCTGGTGTGGGGGTCTCGTTCCAGCTGCACATTCTGGGTTTTCCATCATTCCTTAATCAGTTTTCCTGAACCCAGGAGCCATCAACTGAACTCTGATGAATTTTGTCTTAACATTACTTTGTATATTCTCATGTATGGTTTTGTTGTAAGAATACATATAGCCACAAATTTCTCTTCCATTCAACTCTATTTGATTCCTTTCCATTCCAATGGAATACTTTAGAACACCACACAGCTCAACACCATCCAGGATGAAGCAGCCCCCATTGATTGGCACCATATCCACAAACATCCCCTCCCTCCACCCCCTGACACTCGGTACACACTGCTGTTACTATCTACAACATACCCTGCAAAAACTCACCAAAGTTCCTCAGACAGCACCTTCCAAACCCATGACCACTTCCATCTAGAAGACCAAGGGGCAGCAGATACATGGGAACACCACCCTCTGCAAGTTTCCCTCTTTCTCCAGTACATCAAATAATGTCCTTAGTACTGCCTCCTCAGCCAGAATTGGGAAAGTTTATCTCCCTCAATTCCAGTTTCCACCTCTCTCACCTTCACCTCATCCATCCATCCCTGACTTTTCTCTTCTCCCCCCCTTCCTTGACATCTCTTGTTTTCATTTCTGAAGATTGGGTTTATATGGATACTAACCTCTGACTCCAACAGCTACTTACACTATACATCCTCACCCACTGCTTCCTGTAAAGCATCTTTTCCCTCTCCCAGTTCCTCCATCTCCACCGATATGTTCCAACAAGGCCAACTTTGACAAGGGAGCCTCCGAAATAGCCACCTCCTTCCTGAACAGAGATTCCCTAGCCCTGTTGTTGACAGGGTCCTCAGCTCCCGTATTTCCACCCTCACCCCCTCTCTCTACTCCCAAGACACCTCCCCCTCAGTCCCACAGCATCTTCTTCCTCCCCCATCAGTATCCAAGGGCCCAGAAAATACTTTCCCTGTACTTCCCTCAATCTAATCACCTGCATTCGCTGCTCACAGTGCACAGTGCAGTCTCCTCTACACTGGGGAAAGGAGATGCAGGCTGGGTGACACCTTCACCCTGCATGCAGAAATGAGCCCAAGCTTCCCGTTCCCTGTCACTTTAACCCCACACCCCATTCCCTGCCTAACATCTGTCTCCAGCTTGCTCAGTGTAACCTGGGAGAACAGCATCTCATTTTCTGCTCAGGAACTCTACAGCCTCTGGACTCAACATCAAGATCACCAACTTCAGGGCTGGAGCACCTATTCCCTTGTCCTTACCCCAAGCCCCACCCACCTGGCCTTGTTATTACAGTCTGCCATTACACACTTACCCTATGTTAGCCACTAACAGGACACAATCAGTGTATTCATTCTGACCTTATCCATTCCTTTTGTCTGTCCAACTGGTTTTCTCTTTCTCTCTGAGCTCCATCTCCACCTGTCACTTACTCTCCCCAATTACCCCCACCTCTGTCATCACTTTCTATTCTGAGGAAGGGTCACCAGACCAAAAACATTAACTTTGCTTTCTCTCCACAGACACTGCCAAACCTGCTGAGCTTTTCTTGGTGATTTTTGTGTAGTTTCACTCAGTCCTAAAATCACATGACCCCAAATCTTCAGCACAGAGACCAGGGAATCATACCCAATCCTCCTAAGTGCCAGTCAGGTAATATTGCATTATCCCAAATACTTTCATGAAAGCCTCTCATTTTTAAAAGAGATACAAACAATATCTCCTCAATCAACAGTACTCTCTAATCCCTCCAGTATATCTCTATTACACTGCCTGGCTTAGAACCAGTTATCCCTTACTCCAATGCAAAGGTGGCTGGCTCTTTAAGACAGAGGCTACCCAGCTGGGCTGCGTTTGAAGTTAACGAGCAGTAAATGAGCTGAGGATAAAAGCCCTGAATCCAATAACCTCCTTTGTTAAATTGGCTTTGCTGAGAAGGTAGGGTTTAAGGGGAAGGGGGCTTGTTATCCTGGTCTGTCTACTGTATGTTCTCTCTGAATGTTCCTGCTGCTCCATGTTCCTTGAGGTCAGCCATCTACAAATTCCTCTTGTGGAAGGAGAGACCATTCCCCTGGTGACTGACCCTAGTTCTAGTCTGAGCCACTCTATGTGGGGACAGATCTGGAATGATATTCCCTGTTTCTGAAGAGTCAGTCTTGCCTCATTAGTGGCCTCTGTCTCGGCTGAGGGTTTGAGGATCTCTCCAGGTACTCTTGCACCTAATAATCTTGACCAGTAGTTAATAGTAGCATAACATTGAAACGTTAACGACTACAGGAGTAGGCCATTTGGCCTCTTGAACCCCCTCTACTATCCCATATGGTCATGGTCATGGTTAATCATTGACCTTAATATCCTAATCCTATCTCTGCCTCCCTTCCCATTCTCACATCCTGTAACCCCTTTTGCCCTAAGAACTATATCTACCCCCTCCTTGAAAACATACAATGTTTTGTCCCCAACCCCCTCTCTGTGGGTGAATTCCACAGACTCCCTACTCTCTGGGGAATACATTTCTCTCCCCTCAGTCACACTGTATCCTTAGACTATGACAACTTCCTCCCATTGCCCCCTCTTGTGCTCCCAACCCTGATTCTAGTCTCCTTGGTCATCAGGAACATCCTGCCTTTGTTTACCTTGAGCTAGTCCCTGCTAGAATTCTTTAGGTCTGAGATTCCCTACGGCCAAGCTCCTCCTCCTCCTCCTAATCTCACATGGGGTTAGGGGAGTGATGGGATGGAGTGGTGGGGGGGAGAAAAGGGGTTAGTGATGGGGTGGAGGGGTTTCCAGGAAATAGGAAAAGTTAGGGGGAAGAGTTGGAAGGAAAGAACCAAGGGAAAATGGTGAGAAAGCTCAGAACAATGAATGGGAGCTGGTATGATTGCTGTGGAAAGCTGTAATATTCTCCTCTGGCCTGGCTCTGAGGATGGTGAAAGGAAGGAGTGGGGGTGGAGAAGAGTTCTATTTGGATCCCTCCCATCATCCTTCCTGATCTGTTCGCAATCAGTTATTGCTGCTTTGTCGTGGTGGAGCACATGGTCAATTAATTGGATTTTGATCACTGGGTATTTAAGGCTTGGTCAAATAGCTGACTGTGAGCTGGAGGTTTTGGGGAAGAGGGTGTCATTGGCCAGGCTAGCATTTATTGCTCATCCCCAATTGCCCAGAGGCTGTGGGTCTGATGTCACATGTAGGCCAGACTGGGTAAGGAAAACTGTTTCCTTTCTTAAGGAGTCTTTCCAACGTTTGGCAATGGATTCATGGTCATGATTATCATAGAATCCTTGGTGTGGAAACCGGCCCTTCACCTAACAAGTCCACACTGTCCCTCAGAGTATCCCACCCAAACCCATTTCCCTACTTATTACTCCATGTGGGCGGCATGGTGGCACAGTGGTTAGCACTGCTGCCTCACAGCGCCAGAGACCCGGGTTCATTTCCCGACTCAGGCGACTGACTGTGTGGAGTTTGCACATTCTCCCCGTGTCTGCGTGGGTTTCCTCCGGGTGCTCCGGTTTCCTCCCACAGTCCAAAAATGTGCAGGTCAGGTGAATTGGCCAAGCTAAATTGCCCGTAGTGTTAGGTAAAAGGGGTAAACGTAGGGGAAAGGGTGGGTTGCGCTTCGGCGGGTCGGTGTGGACTTGTTGGGCCGAAGGGCCTGTTTCCACACTGTAAATAATCTAATCTACATTTATCCCTGACTAATGCTCCTATCCTACACATCCCTGAACACTATGCAATTTAGTATGGCCAACTCACCTAACCTGCACATCTTTGGATTTTGGTAGGAAGCCCATGCAGACACTGGGAGAATGTGCAAGCTCCACACAGCATTTGTTTGAGGTTGGGATTGAACCGAGACAACTGGCGTTGAGGCTGCAGTAGACTCTTAACCCCCAGATTTTTAAATTGAATTCAAATTCCACCAGCTGCCATGGCAGGATTCAAATCTGGGTCCCCAGAACGTTCCCTGGGTCTCTGAGTTAACAATCCAGCAAAAAGACTACTCTGCCATCCCCTTCCCTGCCCTTTTGACTCATTCACAGGAACATACCATTCAATGAAGCAGCTGAAATAGAATGTCACAAAAGGCACTGTGTAGGTCTAGCAGATGATGTTGTTTTTGCAAACTCAGGTATCACCCACACTGTAGGAAGGATGTGATGGCACTGGAGGGGGTGCCTAAAATGGAGCAGTTTGACAATGGGCTTGGGTGTGTGGGGGGAGGGGGTGGCATCTGATAGAGGTTTGTAAAATTGAGGGGTGTGGATAGGGTTGATAGAAAGCAGGTGTTCTCCTTGGTCGAAGGGTCAAGAACAAGGGGACATCCTTTAACTTACAAAGCAGGAGATTTGAGGAATGCTTTCTCTCACCCAATGGGTGGGATCTGGAATAGACTGCCTGGGAGGGGCATCGAGATGGGAAACCTGAACCTTTTTTAAAAAAAATACCTGCACGAGCACTCGAAGTGTCATTACACTTAAGGCTATGGGCATGGTGTAGAAAGTGAGGACTGCAGGTAGGAGTGTAGTACAGAGTCAATGGGCCAAGGGCCTTTCTGTACTGCATGACTCTATGGGATTGTGATATTTCTGTTAATACTGAGTTTTAAGAGTTTCTTTCCTGCATTCAGTGACCTGATTGCATGTTGGAGCATACAGACCAAGTCTGAACCACGCTGGGCACTGTTCTGTTGACAGGTCCCAGATTTTGTTGACATTAGTTATCCTTCTCCTGAGTTTGGTCTGTCACCTCTCTGCAAAATAGTCAGTGATTTGTTTTTTTAATGAGAAAAAGAAAAACTAGCAATTTCAGATTGCAAGCATCATTGATTTGTCGTCAATCCCTCTGCAGCGTGGTTTCACTGGAACATGGAGCTTGGAGCATTGCCGAAAGACCTTGTTAATGTTAACACTGTGAACCGTAGCATCAAGCGATTGTCCACTTGTTTGCCCCCTTTTTAGTGACATCCCAATCCATAAATGTTTCTCCTGATCAAACTGAGGAGCTCAAGTCAGCAGGCGCTAGACACTCTCAAACTAAGTGGTCAGTGAGTACTTTTGTCATTTTCAGGTTTGTAATTGCTCTCTACAGGAAACTATGGCGAACTGCGTCAGTCGTGATGGTGAACAATCTGGGAGGCAGCAAGGGACAGATGCCCATTGTGGATTTAAATATCTGTGCTCCCCAGTAAGTTTGTTCCCCTCATTTTGTTTCTTTCTGTCATTTCAATATGATCACAGCTGATCATCCAAGTCTGCTCCTGATTTCTTCACCCATCCCCATTAGCTCTGAAGAACTTTTGCCTAACTCCTTGAAAGCAATCTTCACCCAACATGTAGAAGTTTGTTTAGTGTTCCAGGTAGGCTCCTTCTATGACGTGAGGCATCCTTGCAGCCACACACTACGTGCCCAGTCCCTAGTTGCCCCTCTTGAAGGTGGGGGTGAGCTGCATTTACTGCCCTGTCCCTAGTTGCCCCCCCTTGAGAAGGTGGGGGGTGAGCTGCATTTACTGCCCCTGTCCCTAGTTGCCCCTCCTGGAGAAGGTGGGGGTGAGCTGCATTTACTGCCCTGTCCCTAGTTGCCCCCCCTTGAGAAGGTGGGGGTGAGCTGCCTTCTTGAACCACTGGGGTGAGGGGGTGGGGAGAGAGGAGGGGAATGTTTCCATGTCTTTGGGGAAGGTCTCCCAGCAGAGGATTTTGGGTTCATTTTTCTCAAGTATTGGACTGCTAACGAGAATTATACAAAATGTGAACTGAGGAGACCAATGCATGTGTTTTGTTTTGATTTGTTTTCCCAAGAGCTCAATCAGCTTTTGGTCAATATCTAATGACCAACTTTTGTACAATTCCAGTCAAGCTGAATATCCCAATCCATTTTTTTTATATAAAGAGCGTGTTCCATCTCTAATTTTCTGCTCACTTTTTTTTCCGAAGATGATTGATTACAGCTGCAGTCTGAGTATTGATTTCCATTTTGGCTCAGTTTCTGTCCAAAACTGGTCTGAGCTGTGGTGACTGGGGGAAGACCATCTCCATTAGAATATGAAATGGAAAGTCTCCCCAATTAACATTCCCCTGTTCAAGCACAAAAGTACCTGAAGAAATGTTCCTAGCTAAGGTGCTTGCCAATATACCCACTGCCTCTTTTTGTCTCAATCCAGGGCATCAGGGGTCACTTTGAAGACAGGACAGAAATCCATGGAGCTGGTGCTGATGATGATGAGGAGGTATTATACACAGACGTAGGAAATATGCTCGTAATAGTGCACTTGCATGAACGAGTCACTCCAAAGGGTCTGTTACTGTCCTGTATGGCTCATTGTTGTATCTCTATCTTTGCTGAGTAGGTGTGGTTAAGAGGACATTGAGCGCACTTACCTTCATTGCTCAATCCTTTGTGTAGGAATTGGGACGTCATGTTGAGGTTGTACAGGACATTGCTAAGGCCTCTTCTGGAGTACTGTCTGCGACTGGCTGCCCTGTTATAGGAAGGATATTATCAAGTACAGAGGGTTCAGAAGAGACTTACCAGCATGTTCCTGGGTATGGAAGGTTTGAGTTGTAAAGAAAGGCTGGAACTTTTTTCATTGGAGTGTTGGAGGTTGGAGGTTTATAAAATCCAGAGAGGCGTGGATAGGGTTAATGGTAGTTGTCTTCCTCCTAGGATGGGGATTTTAAGACTCAATGAGACATATTTTTAACTTAAAAATCACACCACACCAGGTTATAGCCCAACAGGTTTCATTGGAAACACTAGCTTTTGGAGAGCTGCTCCTTCATGTGGTTGTGGAGTATAAGACCATAAGACACAGAATTTATGGCAAAAGTTTACAGTATTGAGCAAACCTGGATTGTTAGGTCTTTCATCTTTTAGAATGGGTTGCAGGTCACCTTAAGGTGATTTAAAAGAAGTTCTGGAGTTTGTATTAATGAAATGAAACCTGCGACCATTCTTAAAGATTTTTAACTTTGTCCGCCCCAGTCCAACAACAACTCCTCCACCTCCCCTTTTCTAGGTGAGAGGAGAGATTTTTAAAAAGACATTAGGCAAACATCTTGAGGATGGTTTACATTTGGAATGAACCTTGAGAAATTGGTGGATGCAGCTACAGTTACAATATTTAAAAGCCACTTAGATCAGTTCATGAATAGGAAATGTTTGGAGGGATATGGGTCAGGAGTAGGGGTAGATGGGATTAGTTTAGTTTTGGATTATGGTCAGCATGATTGGTTGGACAGATGGGTCTGTTTCCATGCTGTATGACTCTGACATAAGTTCCTAAGAAATGGGAGTAGGAGTAAAGTAAAACCGTTTATTTTGATTCGGAGATGCCGGTGTTGGACTGGGGTGTACAAAGTTAAAAAGCACACAACACCAGGTTATAGTCCAACAGGTTTAATTGGAAGCACACTAGCTTTCGGAGCGACGCTCCTTCAATCACCTGATATTGTGATTTTTAACTTTTTTTGTTTGCCTTCACTTGTGAAGGCTTTGAGACCCTGAAGCCACCTTGTGGAGCTGCTACTCACTGGGTATAAATAGTAGTGTGGGTGGAGTAGAGGTGGAAGAGAAATGCACAGATTAGGTTGAAGCCTGAAGTTTAGTGTTGAATGTTAAGACAGGAAGTAAGCAGAGTGGACAGATTTAACCTTTGGTGGTAGTTTATGGAAAAGTCTTTCAGTAATCCAAGATTTGATGATTGGTGTATCTCTAAATACCATGCATCATCGTGCTAAGATGTTATAACTAAGCCCAGTATTGAAGATCATTCTTGACCAGTCTATCTTGAATCCAAACCCATTTGATGTGAGTGTAAAGCCACCATCTGACAAAAAAAATTTGGAACATACAGAAACATTGCTAGGGATGAGACAAGAGAATGGGGTGAGGTGGAGGCAGGTAGGAAAAGTAATATTGGAGAAACTAATGGGACAGTATTTTTGAAGATCCCCCAAGGCTGTTGAAGATATCTACAGAGATGGCGGATACATAATTAATCATCATCCCAAATTCTACAGACTCTGGTTTGTTTCCTGCAGACTGAAAGGTAGCCCCTTGTTTAAGGAGGGAGAAAACTGGAGGCTTCCAACTTATTCCTAACTCAGTTAGAAAAGGGAGTCTCCTGTTTTAAAATGTGGGAACCAGATACTTTGGAAATAATGGTCTGTTTGGGTGAGTCAAATCGAATTTATGAAAGGGAGATGTTTGACAAACTTATTCCCATCTTTGTTACTGGTGGAGTAGACAATGGGGATTATCCAGTGGGTGAGGTGTCATTTTCTTCCTTTGGAAGGATTTTGATCAGGTCCAATACAGGAGGTTAGTGAACAAGATTACTAGCACTTTCTCAGGTTAATAGATAAACGGACAGAAAACCGTGGGAATAAACTGGTCATTCTGATTTCGGGCAGATCAAGAGCTAGTTTGGTACTACCAGGATCAGTGCTTTGCACCCCAACTCCTTGGTCTATTTCAATTATCTGGCTGTAACATTTCCAACTTAGCACGTGAGGGTTGATTGCATGTTAACTCTGTTGTGGGATCGTTACTATCCTTGGCCCTTATCATGCTGTTTCAGGATCTTCTTGCATTTCGGATGAATGGTTACATCTACACAGATTTAAGTTTAAACATAACCTCCATTACCAGGCAGTGTTCTCAAGCCTCAATTTACAATGGGTACCAATGATTGGGATGAGGAGACCAAATGTAGGGTAGTTAAAGTTGATGATGAAAAAATAAGCCACAAGGTGGCAGAGTCTGAGGATAGAGAGGGGAAGGGTGGTTGGGGTTGGGGGGGCGGGAGGGGGAGGATTGGTAGAGTGTAATTTGATAGATAGATAACTTACAGTGTGGAAACAGGCCCTTCGGCCCAACAAGTCCACACCGACCCGCTGAAGCGTAACCCACCCATTCCCCTACATTTACCCCTTTACCTAACACTACGGGCAATTTAGCATGGCCAATTCACCTGACCTGCACATCTTTGGACTGTGGGAGGAAACCGGAGCACCCGGAGGAAACCCACGCAGACATGAGGAGAATGTGCAAACTCTACACAGTCAATCGCCTGAGTCGGGAATTGAACCCGGGTCTCTGGCGCTGTGAGGCAGCAGTGCTCGGGTCTCTGGCGCTGTGAGGCAGCAGTGCTAACCACTGTGCCACCGTGCCGCCCAAATTTGAATTTGATTGTTCCCATTTTTGTTGGGAAGAATAAAGCAGTTTACTTTAAGTGCGGAGGGGTCTGGATGGCTGGATATTTGAATCACAATGGGTTTGCAGATACAGCAGGTGACCAATATTGCTAACAAAGTTTGTTTTACTGCACGGGGAGAGGAATATCAATGGTCCTCCTTTTCTTATTGCAGCTATGTCTTCACTGCACTGTTTTAGTCTCCTGTGTTTTAGAGGCAGTTCAGGGAAAGGCTCATTGCTGGGATAAAAGGAAGGATGTTTCCACATGCTAGGCCTGTATCTGTTGGCGTTTCAAGAGGGGATTCTCGATGAAAAGTCAGGTCCCAAACAGTCTTGAGAGGGTGAATGCTGAAATGGTGGCTGGGTGTGGGGGTCACAGCTTTTAAAAATGAGGTCCCTCTTTTATAATGGAAACGGGGAGAGTTTTAAGTTTTACACTCTTTGACAACTAATTCACAAAACTGAAATAATCCTTCCCAGAGCGTGATGGAGGTCACTGAATGTGTTCGAGGTGGAATTTTCTGAGCAAGATTTGTGTGGAGTTGAGGTCACAACTGGTGATCTCTATCTGAATGACTGTAAGGACTGAATCCTGCAAGTCTGAGCCACCCTGGTAAAGAAACAAGGGTGACATTGTCTCTCCCTCACTGTGCCTTTTTAATACTGTTTAAGGAAGCCTGACAGTTAGTATGGCTGAGGTAAAAACAATGACTGCAGATGCTGGAAACCAGATTCTGGATCAGTGGTGCTGGAAGAGCACAGCAATTCAGGCAGCATCCGAGTGAGTTCCTCTGTACAAGGGGAACAGTGTTCTTGTGTTCACAAATTACTTTGCTGTCACCTCCAGGTCTCTGCTACAAAGGAAAATCACAGCAGGCTGGGCGAAGACTACCTTGATGATACCCTGGAGTATTTACTGGATGAAGTGGAGATTCCCCACATAATCTCTCCGGGTGATAACAAGTTTAGCCAGAGTTGATAAGTGCTGTACGATGTGAACAACGCTCTAAATTTATATTCCAAACTTCTTGAGCTGAATTTTAATTTGTTTGCACCTCCTACCCCACCTCCACTTCTGTTGTGTATTAGCACTCTTGCTCTCAGACACTTATTTTCATGTACATTTCAGACACCCATCCTAAAGCTAAGTTGGGCAGATTTTTAATTGACTGGGGAGTCTAGACTTTCAGGAGATGGGAAAAGTTGGAGTTTAAGCTACAAGCCAACCTGTCATGATGCTGTACTGTAACAGAGCTGCCTTTACACCCAGACTATATCACAACGTGGCAAGTTTTCCACAACCTAACCACTTTGATTTTGTTTTAACTAACTGCCACCAGGAAAACACCAGTGTGGACAATTAACTATTTACAATCCGAGCTCATTATGTGCCAAGCGAATCCTCAAAACTGAGGGGGAGAGGGGAAAGGAGTTCAATCAGAATAGAGTTGGAGGTGGAAATAAAGCTCTGTATCCTCATGGTGCCCATCTCTCTCCAGCCAGAGGATATTCAATGGAAATATTTCCAAAAATATCAAGGCACAAACATTGAGGTAGAGCAGGCTTGGGGCTAGGCCTCAACTGGTCTCCTGCTTCTAATCCATCGTAACAAAGCCAAGGTTTTAAAGAGATTTTTACATCAAAGGGGTTGCACATGCCTCATTTTTAACCGAAAAAACCAAACCAGACCATCTGTGTGGAGCTGCAGGTCAAGGGGTGAGATACTAAACAAATATTTCACATCAGTGTTTACTATGGAGAAGGATATGGAAGTGAGGGAACTTGGGAAAGTAAATAGTAATCTCCTTAGAGTACCCACATTATAGGGGAGGAGGTGCTGGGCATCTTAACACAAGGGTGGATAAATCTCCAGGACCTGATCAGGTACTCAGTACTTTGTGGGAAGCTGGGGAAGTGATTGCTGGGCCCCTTGCCTTGTATCATCTCATGGCTATCGATGATACAGGTGAGGTGCTAGAAGACTGAAGGGTGGCTAATGTGGTGGTGCTGCTATCTAAGGCTGTAAGAAAAAGCCAGGGAACAACAGACTGCTGAGCCTGATGTGTGGAGGGTAAGTTGTTGGAGGCAATCCTGAGGGAGAGGATTTGCATGTATTTGAAAAGGCAAGGACTTATTGTGAATTGTCAGCATGGTTTTGTGTGGGAAGTCATGTCTCACTAACTTGAGTTTGTTTTTCAATTGATAAGATTGAAGACAGTGGATATTGTCTACATGGACTTCCATAAGGCATTCGACAAGGTTCCCCAAGGTTAGCAAGGTTAGATCATGTGGAATACAGGGAGAACCAACACTTTGGATACAGAACTGGCTTAAAGGTAGAAGACAGAGGGTGGTGGAGGGTTGCTTTTCAGACTGGAGGCCTGTAACCAATGGTGTGCCACAAGGATCAGTGCTGGGTCCACAACTTTTCGTCATTATATAAATGATTAACTATACTTATGTTAGTAAATAATTGCAGATGACACCCAAATTGGAGGTGTAGTGGTCAGTGAAGAAGTTTAACTCAGTACAAGAAATAGATAAGTCCCCTGGACTGGATGGTATTTATCCTAGGATTCTCTGGGAAGCCAGGGAGGTTTTGATCTTTGTCATCATTGTCTACAGGAATAGTGCCAGAAGATTGAACGATAGCAAATGTTCCCTTCAAGAAGGGGAGTAGAGACAACCCTGGTAATTATAGACCGATGAGCCTTACTTCGGTTTGTGGGTAAAGGATTATAAGAGAATGTACAATCTCGAAAGGAATAAATTGATTAGGGATAGTCTACCGTACATGGTTTTGTGAAGAGAAGGTTGTGCCTCACAAACCTTATTAAGCTCTTTGAGAAGATGACCAAACAGGTGGATGAGGGTAAAGTGGTTGATGTGGTGTATATGGATTTCAGTAAGGCATTTGATAAGGTTCCCCATGGTAGGCTATTGCACTGAGGCATGGGATTGAGGGTGATTTAGCAGTTTAGATCAGAAATCGGCTAGCTGAAAGAAGACAGAGGGTGCTGGTTGATGAGACATGTTCATCCTGGATTTCAGCTACTAGTAGTATACTGCAAGGGCCACTGCTATTTGTCATTTTTTTATAAATGACCTGGATGAGGGCATAGAAGGATGGATTAGTAAATTTACAAATGACCCTAAGTTCAGGAGAGTTGTGGATAATGATGAAGGATGTAGGTTACAGACAGACACAAGCTGTAGAGCTGGACTGAGAGGTGGCAAATGGAGTGAAATATGGAAAAGTGAGATGATTCACTTTGGAAGGAGTAACAGGAATGCAGAGTACTGGGCTAATGGTAAGATTCTTGGTATATAGATGAGCAGAGATTGGTGTTGATGTACATAGATCGCTGAAAGTTGCCACCCAGGTTCTTAGGATTGTTAAGAAGGCATACAGTGTGTTAGCTTTTATTGGTCAAGGGATTGAGTTTCAGAACCATGAGGTCATGCTGCAGCTGTACAAAACTCTGGTGTCGCCACATTACGAGTATTGCATATAGTTCTGGTCACCGTATTGTAGGAAGGATATGGAAGCTTTGGAAAGGATTCCGTAGGGATTTACCACAATGTTGCCTGGTGTGGAAGGAAGGTCTTATGGGGAATGGTTGAGGGACTTGAGGCTGTTTCTGTTAGAAAGAAGGTTGAGATTTGATTTAATTGAGTCATCTGATAATCAGAGGGTTAGATAGTGGACAGTGAGCCTTTTTCCTCAGATGGTGTTAGCTAGCACGAGGGGACATAGCTTTAAATTGAGGGGTGATAGATATAGGACAGATGTCAGAGGTAGGTTCTTTACTCAAATAGGAGTAGGGGCATGGAACACACTGCCTGCAACGATTTGCCAATTTTAAGGGCATTTAAATGGTCATTGGATTGGCATATGGCTGAGAATGGAATACTGTAGGTTAGATTGGTTTCACAGGGTGGTGCAACATAGAGGGCCTGTACTGCACTGTGATCTATGTTCTTGATCAGATGGGCCAATGGGCTAAAGTGGCAGATGGAGTTTAATTTAGATAATTGAGGTGCTGAATTTTGTAAAGGTAAAACCGAGCAGGACTTGTACACCTTAATGGTAAGGTCCTGGGGAGTGTTGCTGAACAAAGACCTTGGAGTGCAGGTTCATAGTTCCTTGAAAGTGGAGTTGAAATCAAACAGGATAATGAAGGAGACACATAGGGGTCAAGAGTGGGGTGCTGGAAAAGCACAGTTGGTCAGGCAGCATCCGAGGAGCAGGAGCATTGATGTTTTGAGCATAAGCTCTTCATCAATATTCCTGATGAAGAGCTTATGCTCAACGTCATTTCCCCTGCTGCTCTGATGCTGCCTGACCTGCTGTGCTTTTCCAGCACCCCACTCTTGACTCTGATCTCCAGCATCTGCAGTCCTCACTTTCTCCTAGTAGAGTACATTTGGGTTATTGGTCAATGCATAGAATATAGGAGCTGGGAGGTCATGTGGCTGTACAGAACATTGGGTATTCCACTTTTGGAATACTGCATTCAATTCCAGTCTCTCTGCTATAGGAAGGATGCTGTGAAACTTGAAAGGGTTCAGAAAAGATTTACAAGGATATTGTTAGGGTTGGAGGGTTTGAGCTGTAGGGATAGACTGGGGCTGTTTTCCCTGGAGTATCAGAAGTTGACAGGTTATCTTGGAGATCTATAAAATCATGAGGGGCATGGATAGGATAAATAGACAAAGTCTCTTCCCTGGGCTGGGGAGTTGAGAACTAGCTGGGCATAGGTTTAGGGTGAGAGGGGAAAGATTTAAAAGGAACAGACTGATGGTTAGAGGGGATGGGGTGGCCCCGTTGATAAGGAATGATATTCAGCCCCTTGTGCAGGAGGACCTAGAATCGGGATGTAGAGTCAGTATGGATAGAGCTGAGAAATTCAAAGGGTAGAAAGACCCTCATGGGAGTTATCTACAGGCCCCCAAACAGTAGTCTGGATGTAGGGTGTAAGTTGAATAAGGAGCTGAAATTGGCCTGTCACAAAGATATTACTATAGTTATGGGGGAATTTCAACATGCAGGTAGACTGGGAGAATCAGGATGGTATGGACCTCAAGAAAGAGACTTTGTGGAGTGCCTCCGAGATGGATTCTTAGAACAGCTGGTGCTTGAGCCGACCAGGAAGAAGGAAATTCTAGATCTGGTATTGTGCAACGAACCAGAATTGATCAGGGACCTCGAAGTGAAGGAGCCATTGGGAAGTAGTGACCATAATACAATAAGCTTCAATCTGCAATTTGAGGGAGAGGGTACAATCTCGGAAGTGACAATATTTCAGTTGAATAAAGGGAACTATGGAGCTATGAGGGAGGAGCTGACCAAAGTTCAATGGTGCAATACCTTAGCAGGGATGACAGTGGAGGAACAATGGCAAATATTTCTGGGTATAATGCAGAAGATGCAGGACCAGTTCATTCCAAAAAGGAAGA
>NW_025215380.1:227856-237971 GCF_004010195.1 Chiloscyllium plagiosum
AAGGGAGATCCAGTGGATGTAGTGTGCCTGGACTTTCAGAAAGTTTTTGATAAAGTCCCACAGGAGGTTAGTGAGCAAAATTAGGGCGCATGGTATTCAGGGCAAAATACTGACTTGGATTGAAAGTTGGTTGGCTGACAGGAAACAAAGAGTAGTAATAAACGGCTCAATTTCGGAATGGTAGGTAGTGACCAGTGGGGTACCGCAGGGATCAGTGCTGGGACCGCAGCTTTTTACAATATGCCTATAGATGATAGTATTAAAAGTATTATTAGCAAATTTGCTGATAATACAAAGCTGGGTGGCTGGGAGGAGGATGTTAGGAGATTACAGGGTGACCTGGACAGGCTAGGTGAGTGGACAGATGCATGGCAGATGCAGTTTAATGTGGATAAATGTATGGTTATCCACTTTGGCAAGAACAGGAAGGCAGATTACTACCTAAATGGAGTCCAGTTAGGTAAAGGGGCAGGACAACGAGATCGAGGTGTTCTTGTACATCAGTCAATGAAAGCAAGCATGCAGGTCCAGTGGGCAGCACGGTGGCACAGTGGTTAGCACTGCTGCCTCACAGTGCCAGAGACCTGGGTTCAATTCCTGCCTCAGGTGACTGTGTGGAGTTTGCATATTCTCCCTGTATCTGCGTGGGCTTCCTCCGGGTGCTCCAGTTTCCTCCAGTCCAAAAGATGTGCAGGTTAGGTGAATTGGCCATGCTAAATTGCCTGTAGTGTTAGGTGAAGGGGTAAATGTAGGGGAATGGGTCAGGGTGGGTTACACTTCGGCGGGTCGGTGTGGACTTGGTGGGCCGAAGGGCCTGTTTCCACACTAAGTAATCTTAAAAAAAGATAGCTAATAGCATGCTGGCCTTCATAACAAGAGGAATTGAGTAGAGAAGCAGAGGTTCTGCAGCTGTACAGGGCCCTGGTGAGACCACACCTGGAATATTGTGTGTAGGTTTGGTCTCCAAACTTGAGGAAAGACATTCTGGCTATTGAGGGAGTGCAGCGTAGGTTCACGAGGTCAATTCCTGGAATGGTGGGACTATCTTACGTTGAAAGATTGGAGTGACTGGGCTTGTATACCCCTGAGTTTAGGAGACTGAGACGGGATCTGATTGAGACATATAAGATTATGAAAGGATTGGACACTCTGGAGGCAGGAAACATGCTTCCGCTGACGGGTGAGTCCTGAACCAGAGGGCACAGTTTAAAAATAAGGGGTAGGCCATTTAGGACAGAGATGAGGAGTAACTCCTTCACCCAGAGAGTGGTGGGTGTATGGAGTGCTCTGCCCCAGAGGGCAGTGGAGGCCCAGTCTCTGAATACTTTCAAGAAAGAGTTGGATAGAGCTCTCAAGGATAGTGGAATCAAGGGTTATGGAGATAAGGCAGGAACAGGATACTGATCGAAAGTGATCAACCATGATCATAATGAATGGTGGTGCTAGCTCGAAGGGCAGAATGGCCTACTCCTGCACCTATTGTCTGTCTATTAACCTAAGAGGTAACTCTTTCATGCAGAGTGGTGCATGAATGGAATGAGCTGCCAGAGGAAGTAGTAGAGGTTGGTACAATTGCAACATTTAAAAGGCATATGGGTCTATGAATAGGAAGGTTTAGAACAATATGGGCCAAGTGCTGGCAAATGGGATTAGAGTGGGTTGGGATATCTGGTTGGCATGGACAAGTTGGACCGAAGGGTCTGTTTCTGTGCTGTACAACAGTCTGCTCAGTTAGTGCAGAATGAGTATCACTGAAAAATGACATGGTGTGCCTGACATCTTGCACTCATCAAGAAAATTTGCAAGAATGTTAATTTAAGGGAAAATCATCACTTTAGTTTAGTGATTGGGTGAGTTTTTTGAGGTATTGCCATGGTGAATGTACCAGTTAACGACTGTCAGCTTTTGTTAAAATTTAAACAGGGCAGGTTGTTTCCTCAAGGCATTGCCTGAGGAAATATGATCGCAAATTGCTGTCACTTATTCAACTGAGGTGAAACCACAGCAGTGTGTCTGCTTCTTCTGTATGCAAAGTGCAGAGCCCTGGCTATTTAATATATGTCCAGTACATGAGTATATCATACTGGCAGCCTGACTATCCCAAACTGGCTCTCAGCATAATTATTTACACACTTAGGATTGTGTAGCTGACCAGTTGTGCAGTTCCACTTAATCGAAGGCAAGGTTGTCAACTTTGTAACTTCAGACTTTTTGCAACAAATTAAAGGGATTTGGGGGTGCCAGGGCATGCAGCCATTTTACCTGGCATCTCTCAGGCACTGAAATCCATATACCACCTCAGTCACTTGGGAAATGAGCACAATGTCTTTTTGGCTCAAAGTTCAGGTCCCTCCCCTCCTCTGTCTGCAGTCTACACTTCCCACAGCTGACCACCTTGGGATCTTTCCATGAGTGTCTGACGGAGCCGTCGGGAATTGTTGGGAGTTGACTGGATCGGTGTCTCCTGAATATCACAGCCTCCATCCTGTAGAAGGTGGAACTGTAGGAATCTGTCAACTGTCCAGCAGAAGCAGGAGAAGGTTGTGGGTGAACCCCGGTCCATTTCTCCAGGCTAGAAGGCAGTTCATTCGACTGCTCCATTTCAAACAGGAGTCTGAGCACAGGTTGGAACCCATTACAACATGGAAGGAAATTCTCAGGAAGTTGCAGATGCAAGTATTGCAAACAAACATATCAACCCTTTTTTTTTTTTTTCTTTTCTGCCAACTGATTTTGTACGTAACATTAGCGTTAGTCAGTTATTTCTCAAGTATCGTTTGTAACAACAAACCTGAGGGTGATGAGGGACAGATAAATGCTGGTCAACCTATAGCACCCATACCCCACAAGTGCAGAACCTTTTTGAAGTTGTTTGCTTCATGCACAAAGTTAACTGTCTTTTGAGGATTTACTTTTAATTTCATTGTCTAGCTTCCAGTTAACCCCATGTTCCAGTTCAATCTTCCTCTTTTCCAGTGTTTGTTGTACACTGAAGCCTAGTGCCTAATTGCAGGTAGTATTTGTGGTGGATGATTGAATTAGGCACTGGTTTTATCACTAGTCTCCCCGTCTCCCCATCTCCCCACCTCCCCACCATTCCATTCTAAAGCTGTTACATTCCATCTAAAGCTGTGGGGAGGTAATGGTA
Source organism: Chiloscyllium plagiosum (assembly GCF_004010195.1). Lineage (NCBI taxonomy): Eukaryota > Metazoa > Chordata > Chondrichthyes > Orectolobiformes > Hemiscylliidae > Chiloscyllium > Chiloscyllium plagiosum. The sequence goes on from NW_025215380.1 coordinate 231,005, forward strand.
TTCTGGACAGACTATTAATCCAGAGACCCAGTACGTGTTCTGGTATCCTGGGTTTCAATTCCGACATGGCAGATGGTGGAATAAAGAGGAGTGTTGTCAGTTGTCAGGAAAACCCATGGGCTACACTGGTGTCCTTGTTGTAGCAAAGAGCATTCTGTATCCTTGCCTGGTCTGGCCAATACCTCATACCAGATCCACAGCCATGTGGTTGACTGTCAAGACAGTTAACGATGGGGAATAAATGCTCACAATCCCATGAATGAGCTCAAAAGAAAACTGCTTTTCCAAACACAAGCTGGTTACACTTGTTCAGAACTCTCTCAACACCAGGTTAGAGTCCAACTGGTTTAGTTGCAATCACAAGCTTTCAGAGCACTGTCCCTTCATCAGGACTATCACCTTGTGTCATGTGACTTCTGTCCTTGTCCACCCCAGTCCAGCACTAGCACCTCCACATCGTGGTTATGCTGGAAGTCCATTCCAAGATAAATTCAAAACCAAAAAAATCGAACTAAACTATCCTCATCCCCATGGCATTGATACCTGCAAAAAATCCTTACACTATGGAAGCAGGCCATTCAGCCCATCAAGTCCACACCAGCCTGTCATAGAGGAGCATCCCACAGACAGACTTCCCCTACGTTATACTTGTAGCCCTGTGTTTCCCATGACTAATCCCCCAGCCTGCACATCCCTGGACATTCTGGGTAACCTTGAGCTGCCAATCCATCTTTGGACTGCGGGAGGAAACCGGAGCACCCGGAGGAAACCCACGTAGACACTGGGAGAATGTGGAAACAGACCCTTTGATCTAACCAATCCATGCCAACCAGAATCCCAAACTAAACTAGTCCCGCCTGCCTGCTCCTGGCCCATATACCTCCAAACCTTTCACATTCACGCACTTATCAAAATATCTTAAATATTGTAACTGTACCAACATCCACCACTTCCTCTGGAAGTTCATCACATATCACCCTCCATGTAAAACACACTTTGCCCCTCATGCCTTTTCAAAATCTCTCTCCTTAACTTTGTGTCCCTAGTCTTGAAATTCCCCCACCCTAAGGAAAAGACAGCAACCATTAACACTATCTATATCCCTCATTATTTCATAAATCTCTAAGATTATCTCTCAACATTCTACCCTTCAGTGAAAAACATCCCAACCTATCCTGCCTTCCTTCATAAGTCAAGTCTTCCGTTCCCAGAAACATTTTTTTTCTAATGCACTGAGCTATTCACCACAAGTGTCTTTTAAGTTTTAAAAACTGCTTCATTTAAATAGATATAAACACACTTCCTCTTAGAATTCAAAAATGAAACTAAGTTCTTACCTCCTTAGCCCATACAAAATTGAAATACAAACTAAACCTAAAACTCTGCATGGTTCTCCCAGCTTAGAACCCAAATATACATGATGAATCTTGACCACAATCATTTACAATGTGGAGGTCCTAGTGTTGGACTGAGATGGACAAGGTCAGAAGTCACATGACACCAGGTTATAGTCCAATGGGTTTATTTGAAATTACCAGCTTTTGGAGTGCTGTCCCTTCATCGTGTGAGGGGTAAACTCTATCCTTCACCTGACGAAGGGACATTGCTCTGAAAACTTGTGATTTCAAATGACTATAACCTGGTGTTGTGTGACTTCTGACCTCTTATGTTTCAAAATCATTTTCCACATTCTCACTTTTTAAAAAAGAAAAATCCACTCCCACACCAGAAGTTATTTTCATCCACGTTTTGACCTGTTCAGAGTCGACATGGTATAGCTAGGGGGAAACTGTTCCTACTTATTGAAGTGAGATGAGGTTTAGCCAAAAAAAATCAGCAAAACTAATGTGAGGAAAAAAACAAACTTTGTCTATGTGCTGGAGGCAGATTCATTTGAAGCTTTCAAAAGACAGCTAGAGAAATAAGGCTGTGCAGGGTTGTGAGCAGAAGGTGAGAGAACAGCAGTAAGTGAATTGTTCATCTGGGGAGCCATTGCAGTCCCAGGGGGCTGAATGGCCTCATCCCATGTACAAATGGTAACTCACTACCACAGGAAGCTGTGGAGGCCAAGTCTCTGAATATATTCAAGGTTTCTGGGAACTAACTGTATTGAGGGGTACAGGGAGAGCGTGGTGTTGAGGTAAGCGGATTGGCCAGGATAACGTAGAATGGCAGATCAGAACTGAATGACCTACTCTGCTGCCTGTCCAATCCCCCGTGACCTCGACTCCCTCAGGTGGGATAAAACAATGACAATGCACTCAGAAAATCATTGAATATTCACAGACAAGCCAAATGCTAGCATTGAGTATCAAAATATATTAAGATCTCCAACATTTAAATATACATCTCAGTTAGCGAGATTTGAGAAGATTTGTAGCTCAGGTTGAGGTTCTGGATGTAAATTTGTTTGCTGAGCTGGAAGGTTCATTTCCAGACGTTTCATCACCATACCAGATAACATCTTCAGTGAGCCTCTGGATGAAGCACTGGCGGCATGGCCCACTTTCTATTTGTGTTTAGGTTTCTTTGAGGTGGTGGTGTCATTTCCTTTGATGTCATTTCCTCTTCCTTTTTCTCAAGGAGTGGTAAATGGGATCCAAGTCAATGTGTTTGATAGTTCTGGTTGGAATGCCATGCTTCTAGGAATTCTCATGCATGTCTCTGTTTGGCTTGTCCTCGGATGGATGTGTTGTACCAAAGTGGTGTCCTTCCTCAGCTGTATGTAAGGATACTAGTGAGACTGGGTCATGTGGTTTTTTTTTGGTTAGTTGGTGTTCATGTATCCTGGTGGCTAGTTTTCTGCCTGTTTGTCAAATGTAGTGTTTGATACAAGTTCTTGCAAGGTGTTAGTTTTGCTTGTTGTCTGTATAGGGTCTTTCAAGTTCATTAGCTGCTGTTTTAGTGTGTTGGTGGGTTTGTGGGCTACCACGATGTCAAGGGGTCTGAGTAGTCTGGCAGTCATTTCTAAGATGCCTTTGATGTAGGGGAGAGTGGCTAGGATTTCTGGATGTGTTCTGTCTGCTTGTTTGGGTTTGTTGCTGAGAAATCAGCGGGCTGTGTTCATTGGGTACCCGATCTTTTTGAATATTTACAAAATACCGTGCAAGAGCTGTATCAAACACTACATTGGACAAACCGACAGAAAACTAGCCACCAGGATACATGAACATCAACCAGCCACAAAAAGATATGACCCACTCTCACTAGTATCCTCACATACAGACAAGGAAGGACACACTTCGACTGGGATGACACATCCATCCTAGGACAAGCCAAACAGACACGCATGAGAATACCTAGAAGCATAGCATTCCAACAGGAACTCTATCAACAAACTCATCGAGTTAGACCCCATTTACCAGCCCCTGAAAAAACAGGAAATGACATCCTAACCCAAGGAAACCTAAACACACAAAGTGGGCCATCCCACCAGTGCTTCATCCGGAGGCTCAATGACATTATGGTGACAAAGCATCTGAAAACGAACCTTCCAGCTCAGCGAGCATCCATACATCTCAGTATAGCCCCAGAGAGTGTCCGTTTACATTGAGTCATCCACCTTTTCGGCTGTTATACATCGGTTCCACTACAGAGATATCGCAATCTTGCAATTCAGAAACATCCTCTGTATCTGGTAGATGGCCAGTGTATGTGTTCCTCCACCCCAAAACATCCAGCTACAGAGGCCAGAGACCAGGCCATTACCTCTGGGGGGAGATTAAAAGCAAGTTCATTCCCTGATCCATTTCAATCCAGCTCCAGCTGCATGGGTCTGAATGAATTTCTTGCTGGGACAGTACAGAACTTCAGCCAAAAACAAAGATATGCAGTGACAGTTTTCTGTCCTGTGTCCGTGAGGACTGAAATGCAAATGGGGAAAAGAAACAACTTTGTAAAGAGACAAGGCCTCTTAACGCTTGGGGAGAGGGTCCTGGTTGGTTGAAATAATTGTTTGGTAAAAGGAGACGTGTCAGAAATGAACCCTTTTGGAACTGAGGGGTGCAGAGAGGGTGAGCCAGTGGAATTCTTCCCACAGAAAACCGTGCAGGCTAAAACATTGTATGACTTCTGGAAGGAGTTGGATACAGGACTTGGGGCTAAAGGGATCACAGGGTTTGAGGGAGAAAGCAGGAACGGGGGACTGAGTTGGATGGTCAGCAGAGCAGGGCTGAATGGGCATCCCTCCCCCCCCCCACCACGCTTTTTTTTTAATTTATCTTTTTTAGTGTTAACTGTCTTGCTGGCAGTAATATCTGGATGATCAATCTTAGACTCTTTTAGCTCCAAGATCTTCACAGTGTGAGACATTGCTTTTTGCTAAAATGTCATTAAATATTTTTGTGGTAGTCAAATGAGGTGGGTGGGGGAGGGAGTGGGTGTTATAATAAAGGGTTCCTGATCCAAACTCCTCTCCCCTCCCTCGCCTGGCGATAATCAGGTTAAATCCAAACCAGGCACACCACCTCCACAGCTGTTATCTTTGCTTTCTTCCCTTCTTCCTGATGTACCTAACAACAGGAAAAGCTTCAACCTGCTAACAATGTGTGGTTTAAATTTAAGAAAGGGTTGTGAGGGATTGGGGCACTCAGTATAAATTCAACACCCCCTCTCGGGGTGGTGGGGGGGTACATTTTGGTTCTGTGAAAGCCTGGGAGAACTGGATAAATATCTAAAGGGGAGGAGGCGGCTTGCAGGGACGGGATCTGGAGAGGCCAGTGAGATTGCAAGCAAAGCTCTGCCAAAGAGCTAGCACGGACAAGATGAAATGAATGGCCTCTGTCATAGGATGGATTTCTGACTGTTGATCCAAAAACTAGCCCCTCAGAGATAACCCCACAAACAGGAAGGCAGCCCCCTCATCTTTCCTTGTGGGCATTAAACTCAGGGAGCCCAGCGAGACTCACTTGGGAGAGAAAACTCACACTTACACATGCACACTCTCACACAAGCACACACAATTATATATACACTCACGCACAAAGTTATGCTCTCTTACGCAGATATGTGCATGCACATGTACGAACACACAAGTATGCATACTTACTCTCTGGTTCAGAGTGTATGTGAACGTGTGTCATGTTATATGCACAAACGCACACACTATTGTGCGCACACAATCATATGTACGTTCACACACACAAAATTATATACACACTCGCACATGCACGCACACAATTGTATGTGCATTCACACAATTATGCACACACTCACACACACATGCACACTCATGTACGCTGACACAATTATACATTTGCACACATAATTATGTGCACACACACAAAATTAGGTACACATAAGCACACTCGTACACACAATTATTCACACATCCGCACACATACGTACACCCATGTACATACACACAATTATACACATGCTCATGTACATGCACACAATTATACACACACCTCCACATTTCTGCAAGTCACAGGCCCTGCCATTGTCAAACCGGGCACCCCTCCAATTGAGCCCACCAACACCTGCCCCTCAGTTGTGCCAGCATGACAGGAGGAACAAGGGGCACCTGTGTACGACGTTGTGTCCAATCCTACCAGCCTGGAAGTTTGCTGCACATTCCATGGGGGGTGGTGAGGGGTAATGAGGGGTTGGTGAGGGGGTGGTGACGAGGTGGTGAGGGGATGTTGAGGGCCTGGTGACAGGGTGGTGAAGGACTGTTGAGGGGGTTTTCAGCTGGGAAAGTTGGGATTGGGCAGGTGGATAGGAGGGGGCAGTGGAGAGAGTGCACAGAGTGGGGTGGGGTTGCTGAGATGAGGAGTGAGGGTGGGAGGAGGTGACAAAAAGACATCTCCGGATGATTGGCCCACCCCACAATGTGAACATGAGCGGTCACCTCTCAGCGAGGGTCCTGGGCTCGGCCTTGTCTCTGGAAGGGTTAATGGTCAGGAACAAACCGTTCCCTCAGCTCAGAAGGGGCTGGAGGGGGTTGTCCCTCCTCTTTAACCCCCTCCCCTCCTCAGTTCCCTGCACAAACTCAGCCCTGTCCACATCCCACCCCTCACCCTCCCAAAGCATGGTTTTCCAGGAGTCTGAGCCAACCCCAAGTCCGTTGCCCATCCGTTGTTCTCGGGGCGGCAGCAGCTGAATGGAGATTCTGGCGGAGCTCAGCGCACAGACCGATCCCACAATGGGCTGTCACCTCAGTGATTCCCAATCACCACTGGCACGTAGTCACTCACAGACTGCCTGCAGGGACACAGAGAGAGAGAGAGAGAGAGAGCAGGTGGTGAGATTTGTTTTGACTTATTGTTGTCCCATGTACCTAGGTACAGTGAAAAGTTTTGTTTAGCATGCAGTACAGGCAGATCGTACACCGTGCATTAGAATGATAGAACAGAGTGAGGAATATTATGTTATGGCTGCAAAGAATGTGCACAGAGAGAGAGAGATCCTTGTTAAATTTGAGACGTCCATTCAGAAGGCTACTAACAGTGGGGAAGAAGCTGTTGATTAGATTCCCTACATTATGGAAACCGGCCCTTCAGTCCAACAAGTCCACACCAACCCTCTGAAGAGTAACCCACCCAGACCCATTCCCCAACCCTATGTTGACCCCTGACGAATGCACCTTGCACTATGGGCAATTGAGCATGGCCAGCTCGGGACTGTGGGAGGAAACCGGAGGAAACCTACGCAGACACGGGGGGAGAATGTGCAAACTCCACACAGACAGTTGCCTGAGAGGGGAATTGGACCCGGGTCTCTGGCGCTGTGAGCCAGCAGTGCTAGCCACCGTGCCACCCATTAAAACTCCACCATCTGCCATGGCAGGCCTTGAGCCCAGGTCCCCAGAACGTTCTCAGGGGCTTTGGGTTTACGGTCTAGCGGCAATACTACTAGGCCTGTTGCCCACCTTCCTGAGGCAGTGGGAAGTGGAGATGGAGTCCGTGGATGGAAACTTGGGTTGTGTTCACAGTCTCTGTAGTTTCTCACAGAGCAGTTGCCGCAC
>NW_025215380.1:238471-242511 GCF_004010195.1 Chiloscyllium plagiosum
GATTTTATTTACTCTGTCACAGGATGTGGGCATCACCGATGAGGTCAGAGTTCACTGCTCGTCCCTAATTGCCCCTTGGTCTGAGTGACTAGCTCAGAGGGAAGTTGACAGTCAGCCCCGAGACCATGGGGTCTGGAGTCACGGCTAGGTCAAACTGGGGAAGGACGGCAGATTAGCGAATGTGATGGGTTCTGATGGAGATAGAAAATGCCGCGGCAATATTTCCTTGCAAGTCGCAATTCCGACCCTGAGCTGAGTTACAGAACCTGTAATTTGGTGGTTTCAAGGCACTTTTATGGCCGTTTTCATAACTGGAGCCCAGTGTTCCAGCAGCCGCTGTGTCAAGGTTTGAACCTGTGACTCCAGGCCATTGACTGAGCTTCTCAGCACCACCGTCTCAGTAATACAGCCCCGTCCCCTCTGTCCCTCTTTCCGAACGGGGTGGCATTGCAACAGGAAAGCCAGGAAACGTTCGCGGTTAGGAGCGGGTGGTAGTGTCCCCAACCTTAGACCGGGAGGCCCGTGTTCAAGTCCCACTTGCTCCAAGGGGTGTGGGGGTGGAAGCGGGTGTGTCATGACATCTCTGAGCAGTTTGGTTAGGAGACAATGGGTTAACTCAAAAGGAGCAGGAGCAGGCCATTCGACCCCTCCAATATGTTCTGCAGTTCAGGGGTTGATCATCCAACTCAATGCCGAGGGGTAAGTGTTGAGCAATTCCTGTAAAGCACCTGAAACATTTCGGTTTGACTCTCCTGTAAAGTATTGCGATTGCCCAACCAAATATCCACTGAGCTGAGGGTTGAGGAATGGTGGTGGTGGTGGGGGGGGTGGGGGGGAGGTCAGGTAGAGGACTGGCCTCTTGCTACGTTAGGTCCTCACCCACTCTCTGCGGGCACCCTGTCTATCTTTCACTCCTTCATCCTACCTGCTTGATGGCAGTGCCAGAATCATGTGCTTGTTCTACATCTGTTCGCCAAGGACTGGCACAGGCAAGTTGGGCCGAAGGGCCTGTTTCGATGCTGTCAAGCACCATGACTGCTCTCCCTCGGGTGGTGCAGACCCTGCCAGTGCACCGGCGGGCTCCGGAACAATAACGTTGGTTATTATTGCATCCACGATGTGGCCAAAGATTACCCTCAAAAAACCCAGAGGATGCAAAGTCACAGCCAGCTAGTCAGCAGGCAGAGCAGGTAACCGGGAACGCCACTGTGGATTCCGAGTGGGATTGAACAGAAGTATAAAGGATGAAAGGGGAAGAATCTTGGAGGCTGGGAATCCGAATCAAAAACAGAAACTGCTGGAGGGAGGGTCACCTGCTTCGAAACGTTAGCTCAGTTTCCCTCTCCTCAGACCTGCTGAGTTTCTCCAGCAGCTTCAGTTCTTGCTGGAGAAAGTAAAGATTCTCTCTTTCATTTCTATCTGTGAGCATCACGTCTGGAATACCGTGCGCTGTTCTGCTCTCCCTGCTTAAGGAAGGCTGTGGATGTATTTGAGGTGGTTCTAGGAGGTTTAATCGGATCGGTTCCTGGACTGATTGGGACAGACCGTCTGACATAGGAGCAGAAATTAGGCCATTCGGCCCATTAAATCGTTGGAGGGTTAGTGTGGATTTCTTGGGTCAGACATCCCCTCAGCACTGACCCTGTCAAGCCCCGATATGTTACACTGAGATCTCCTCTCATTCCTCTCAACTCCAGTGGGTAGGGTCCCATCCGTTGCACGTCAGACAATCCCACCATCCCAGGGGACAGAGTGGACATGCAGATAATGTCACCCCCCCCCCACCCCGCCCAGCCCCAGCAAGCGAGAGTGGGAGCTGTGTGCCTGTCCAGAACAAGGGGTCATGAGGTCAGGCTGTATGGGTCAGCCCCTTTCAGACTGAGCTGGGGGAGATTGCTTCACTCAGACCTGTCCCTAACCCGACCAAATAAGGTGGTGAATATGTTTACAGGACCACTTCTGGGGTACTGCGTGCAGTTCTGCTACAGGAAGGACGTTATTAAACTGGAGAGGGTTGAGAAACGATTTACCAGGATGTTGCCCGGGAATGGAAGGAGAGGCTGAACAGTCTGGGGCTGTTTTCCCTGGAGCGTCGGAGGCTCAGGGGAGACCTTCCAGAGGTTCATAAAATCATGAGGGGCATGGATAGGGTAAATAGACAAAGGTATCTTCGCTGGGGTCGGGGAGTCCAAAACTAGGGGTCATATTTTTAAGATGAGAGGAGAGAGGTTTAAAAAGGGCATGAGAGGCAACTTTTTCACACACAACTACCTGATGAAGGAGCAGCACTCCCAAAGTTAGTGCTTCCAATTAAACCTGTTGGACTATAACCTGGTGTGGTGGGATTTTTAACTTTTCACACAGGTTCGTGTGTGGAATGAATTTCCTGAGGAAGTGGTGGATGTGGGTACAATTACAACGTTTTAATTACGTTTGGATATATTCATTGTCAGGAAAGGTTTAGAGGGATATGGGCCAGGAGCAGGCAGGTGGGATTAGTTGAGTTTGGGATTAGTCCAACCATGGACTGTTTGGTGTCAGTGTCCGTGCTGTCTGAGTCTGCGAATTGACGGAATTTGAGATCCTGAAAGGGTTAAGGAGTTTGCAGAGAGAATGGGAGTATGACATGGACTTAGCGGATCAGTAGCAAATGGTGGGCCGAATGGACTGGTGGTGGTTTCTCCCTTCCTCTGCAATTGGTAAACCTGCACTGGTGAGCCGCCTGCAGTGAGGTGGTCCGTGAAACTCCCTACCCCCACCCTGTCAGGTTCACTTCAGGGAGAGAGAGAGGTCTGCTGTCCTTCCCTGGTCTGGGCCTACACGTAACTCCAGACCAGTGCCGTCTGAAATGGCCCATTTAGGGACGGGCAGCAATGGGACTTTGTCACTGTGTGGAAATTAGCTGCCTCTCTCCCATGTTCGCACAGTCATCACTCCCTTTCTTCTTGAAACATCTGTCGGGCACAGCAGGCGCCCAGAGGGCGGCTATAGAAATGGCCGCCTGTTCTTGTAAGCGCTGTTGACCATCTGAGTGGCCAATGCCAGCCATGCGGGTGTTGCCTTGGTAGTGTTCCCCCGCTCTCTGGCTGGGTCCAGTCTGGCACTTCACTCACCCCCTTCAGTCTCATGAGGGACTGGGGGGGAGCTATTGTTGCAGGAGGGAATGTTCTGGATCTCCGTTGGAGTAGGTGAGGGAATGTTCTGGATCCCTGTCGGAGTACGGGAGGAAATGTTCCAGATTCCTGTCAGAGTACGGGAGGGAATGTTCCGGATCCCTGTCGGAGTACGGGAGGGAGTGTTTGGGACTCCTGTCGGAGTATGGGAGGAGTGTTCTGGATCCCTGTCGGAGTACGGGAGGAAGTGTTCCAGATTCCTGTCAGAGTACAGGAGGGAATGTTCTGGATCCCTGTTGGAGTACAGGAAGGAATGTTCTGGATCCCTGTCAGAGTACAGGAGAGAATGTTCCGGATCCCTGTCGGAGTACGGGAGGGAATGTTCCGGATCCCTGTTGGAATAGGGGAAGGAATGTTCCGGATTCCTGTCAGAGTACGGGAGGGAATGTTCCGGATCCCTGTTGGAATAGGGGAAGGAATGTTCCGGATTCCTGTCAGAGTACAGGAGAGAGTGTTTGAGACTCCTGTCGGAGTACGGGAGGAGTGTTCTGGATCCCTGTCTGAGTACAGAGGAAATGTTCCGGATCCCTGTCTGAGTACAGGAGGGAATGTTGTCGATCCCTGTCGGAGTACAGAAGGGAATGTTCCGGATCCCTGTTGGAGTGCAGGAGGGAATGTTCCGGATCCCTTCGGAGTACAGGAGAAAACGTTCTGGATCCCTTCGGAGTACAGGAGGGACTGTTCCAGATCCCTGTTGGAGTGCGGGCGGGAGTGTTCCGGATCCCTATCGGAGTACAGGAGGGAATGTTCCGGATCCCTGTCGGAGTATGTTTTGAAAGTTGTGGTGAGGATCCAAGGGGAGTGTTAGGTCTCCCCAGGGAGTGTGTGAGGGGCTTTGAGGAGGTGCAGAGGAGACGCACCCAGGGA
>NW_025215380.1:242560-245115 GCF_004010195.1 Chiloscyllium plagiosum
ATCCGACTTAGAGCTGAGGGAGATCCTGTTTGATGCTGTGAGTGGTAATAGGGGGGTGGTGTAGGTCTGGAATGCAGATGGCAACGGAAATTGGGAAAGGAAGGAAAATTGGAAATGGAAAAGGGAAATTGGATGCGCTCCTGAGGGGAACAAACGTGCAGCGCCATGGGGACAAAGCACTGGGACGGATCGACAGAGAGCTAGCATGTGTTGGATGGGCTGAATATCCTTTCTCTCTCTCTCTCTCCCTCTCTCTCTCTCTCTCTCTGCTGTAATGATGCTTTGCCCGTTGAGTCAAAATGCCACAACAGAGCTATTTCTTAATCCTTTGGAAACACTCCATTTACTTGCATGTTGCTAATTGTTTTCCTCACTGGTATAATTTCCCAACTGGTCCCTCGGACAGATGTTTTCACAAGTTGTTTTTGGGTGTAGGCATCATGAAATGCCGTTGTTCCAATCTCTGATGGAGGTATTCCTTGACTGAGGCAGCTGAGTTCGCTGCTGATTGGTCTTTGCCAATAGCACTGTTGCATTGCGATCCTCGTAGGATACTAACTGGGGAACAAAGAAACATGACCAACTCCTCACGAAAGCTCCGACCATCATCCTGTTAAAGCAGCACTGACTGCTACTCCAGAGTTAATCATTCACCCTCAACTCTCCCAAGACAAGCCCAAATTCTGATGTTGGAGTTGGTGGGAAAGTTATTGACTGGGAGCTTTCTGTGATCTTAAAAGCATAGAGTCACAGAGCTGTACAGCATAAAAACAGATCCTTCGGTCCAACCTGTCCATGCCGACCAGATATCCTAACCTCATCTAGTCCCACCTGCCAGCACTTGGCCCATATCCCTCCAAACCCTTCCTATTCATATACCCATCCAAATGCCTCTTAAATGGTGTAATTGTACCAGCCTCCACCACTTCCTCTGGCAGCTCATTCCATACACGTACCACCCTCTGTGTGAAAAGGTTACCCCTTCGGTCTCTTTTATTATCTTTCCCCTCTCACCTTAAGCCTATGCCCTCTAGTTCTGGACTCCCCCACCCCAGGGAAAGGGGTCTATTTATCCTATCCTTGCCCCTCATGATTTTATAAATCTCTATAAGGTCACCCCTCAGCCTCTGATGCTCCAGGGTAAATAGCCCCAGCCTGTGCAGCCTCTCCCTATAGCTCAAATCCTCCAACCCTGGCAACATCCTTGTAAATCCTTTCTGAACCCTTCCATGTTTCAGAACATCTTTCCGATAGGAAGGAGACCAGAATTGTGCACAATATTCCAACAGTGGCCTAACCAATGTCCTGTACAGCCGCAACATGACCTCCCAACTCCTGTACTCAATCCTCTGACCAATAAAGGAAAGCATACCAAATACCTTCTTCACTATCCTATCTACCTGCGACTCCACTTTCAAGGAGCTATGACCCTGCACTCCAAGGTCTCTTTGTTCAGCAGCACTTCCTAGGACCTTACCATTAAGTGGGTAAGTCCTGCCCTGATTTGCCTTTCCCAGAATTCTTTCTATCCTTTGGAGAGGATGGGCAGCATCAATGGCAGTGCAGCATTCCCTCAGTACTGCAGTGGGAGTGACAGTGTGAGGTCAGGTCTGTGCAGGGGCACTCTAACCTACAAACCTCCTCCTGCCAGAGGTTCTTACCCTTCCATGGGATCTGGACACTGTGGGCAAGGCCAGAAGTTGGTGCCTACCCCTAATTGCCCTTGAGCTGATTGGCTCGCCTGGCCATTACCCAGGGCAGTAAAGAGTCAGTCCCGTTGCTGTGGGTCTGGTGTTACGTGCAGGCCAGACTGGGGAAGGATAGTGAGGCCCATGGTGTGTGTGCCTGAAGGTGGTAGTTTTCTGACTGTTCCAGACAATAGATTGAATTTACATCCCACCAGCTGCCATGTGGGGAATTTGAACCCGTGACCCCAATGTAGAAGGAGTTACTCCTTGTATTGGCGTCACACCATCTTGCGCTGAGGAGGTGAGCAAAAATAACCATAAGATATAGGAGCAGATAGAGGCCATTCAGCCCATCCAGTCTCCTCCGCCATTCAATGAGGTTGATCCTGACCATCCTCATTTCCACTTCCCTGCCTTTTCCGCTTAACCTCGATTCCCTTCCTGATTAAACATGTCTCTCTCTCTCTCTCGGCCTTGAATATACTACAGGCTGCTCCAGCCTCCACAGCCCTGTGTGGTCGGGGATCCCATAGATTCACTCCCCTCTGATCAAGCGATTGATCAGCCAAGTGATTGGATTGAGTCAATCACGCGTCACGGTGGCTCAGTGGTTAGCACTGCTGCCTCACGGCGCCAGGGACCCAGGTTCGATCTCACCCTCGGGTGACAGTCTGCGTGATGTTTGCACATTCTCCCCGTGTCTGCATGGGTTTCTTCCGGGTGCTCCAGTTCCTCCGACAGTCCAAAGATGTGCAGGTTAGGGTGGATTGGTCATGGGAAATTGTCCCATAGTGCCCAGGGATGTGCAGGTTAGGATGGATTGGCCATGGGAAATTGTCCCATAGTGCCCAGGGATGTGCAGGTTAG
>NW_025215380.1:247691-249808 GCF_004010195.1 Chiloscyllium plagiosum
AAATCCGCATTCATCCCTTGTGGTTGGAGGGTTCCTAGGTGGAAGATGAGGCGCTCTTCCTCCAGGTGTCGTGTTGCCATGGTCTGGCGATGGAGGAGGCCAAGGACATGCATGTCCTTGGCGGAGTGGGAAGGGGAGTTAAAGTGTACAGCCACGGGGTGGTTGGGTTGAGCGAGTCTGTTTGAGGACGTGGCTGAAGAGCTTCAGGGCAGAGGAGATGACCTGGGGGGTGCAGTGAGAGAGGGGCTCTGTTAGTGAGAGAGGGAGTCTGAGACCATCTCAGACTCAGAGGAGGAGAAATGTCTTGCCCCAGAAATCCCCCCCCCGTCTTTGTTAAATCTCTCTTCTTTCACCTTAAAAATCTGCCCCCTCGTCTTGAAATACCCCACCCCAGGGAAAAAAACACCCACCATTCATCTTATCGATACCCTCTCATGATTTTATAAACCTCTATAAGGTCAATCTTCAACCTCCTACGCTCCAGTGAAAACAATCCCAGCCTCTCTATATAACTTCAACTCTCCATTCCCGGCGCCATCCTGGTTAATCTCTTTGGAACTCTCTCCAGGTTCATAATGTCCTTCCCATAACCGGGTGGACACAGTGATCCAGAAGAGGCCTGACCAATGTCCTGCTCAACCTCAACACGACGCGTTAGGTGTAGTTCTCAGGGCTAAAGGGGTCAAGGGTCTGGAGGGTGGGGTCCAAGTGGGAACAGGGGACTGAGTTGGACGATCAATCGCAATCGTGTTGAGGAACAGAGCAGGATCTATGTATCTGCACGATATGCAAATAGTTCCTGCTTGACTAACGCCTTTTATCAATCTATTTAAATTTGACACACACTAATTCAATACACAGAGGTGAGTCACTGCATAAAAACTCAGCAGCACCTGACTTGTTTATTTATTCATGGGGTGAGGGCGTAGCTGGCTAAGCCCAGAATTTACTGCCCAGCCCTAAGGGCAGTACAGTGTCAGCCACGTTGATGTGGGGGTGGAGTCACGTGTGGGCCAGGCAAGGTGGGGGGGGGGAAGATGTCCATCTCTGAGGGACATCAGTGAACCCAACACATCTCTTAACAACAAATCTTACTGGGTCACAGAAACAGATGTTGCTAGAGAAACTCAGCAGCTGTGGCAACATTTGTGGGGGGGGGAGGGGGGGGAGAGAGAGACAGAAACAGAGCTAAAGCTTCAGGTCTGCTGACCTCTCGTCAGAGCAAGATGGTCATCTTTAGATTCTTCATTTACGGTGGATTTAAATTTTGCCATCTAGCGTGATGGGGTTTGAACCCTGTTCCCCTGGAGCGTGACCTGCGGTCTCGGGATCGACAGTTGAGTGATAACACCACGAGGTCATCGCCTCACCGTGAGCCAAGCTGTTTCGGGTGACACTGAGCTGAGTGGAATCCCCTCCTCTCGCCCCCGCGCCCCCTCGTCTCCGAGTCAGACGGTCTGGTATCCAGTCAGTCAGCATCCCGAAAAGCAGACGATCCAGTCCCTATCCTGCTGCGGCACGTGGGATCTTGCTGTGCGGGGCTTGGCTGTCACGGTCCCGTGCCATCGCGGGGGGTTGGGGGAGTTGGTAAGCCGGCCTGGGGTGAAGGGTGGGGGCATTCTGATACCCCCATCCACCCCCCCCCCCCCGGCTCCGTGTCCATTGCCTGGGCTGCAGCCTCCCCAGTTGGTGAGGGGTGGGTGTCAGGGAGGGGTGCTGGGGTCTGTGTTTCCGTGTGAATGCTAACTCTCTGATATCGCCTCCTTTCCAGGGAAGAGGTGCAGCAGAACTGTGTCCGCTGGGGCAAGAAATCAAGCTTCATGTGCAAGATGAGTGCGAGTCCGGCTACTGGAGTGCTGGACCCCTGTATCTGTCGGGTGTCTGTCCGCAAGGTCTGTCCATACATACTGCCCACTTAACAATGTCCATTCACCAGAGCCCGTGGCCAACGTTTACACCCCTTCCCCCTGGAGAAGGTGGGGGTGAGCTGCATTTACTGCCACTGTCCCTAGTTGCCCCCCTTGAGAAGGTGGGGGTGAGCTGCCTTCTTGAACCGCTGCAGTCCATGTGCTGTGGGTAGACCCACAATGTCCCTTAGGGAGGGAATTCCAGGATTG
>NW_025215380.1:250721-252039 GCF_004010195.1 Chiloscyllium plagiosum
GGAGGGAGGGGATGTTTGGTGAGTTTCTGCAGGGTATCTTGTAGATGGTACACACTGCTGTTACTGAGCATCGGGGGGTGGAGGGAGGGGATGTTAGTGGATGTGGTGCCAATCAAGCGGGGGCTGCTTTGTCCCTGGATGGTGTTGAGCTTCTTGAGTGCTGTTGGAGCTGCCCCCATCCGAGGAAAGTGCGGAGTATTCCCTCATCCTCCTGCCTTGTAGATGGTGGGACAAGTTTTGGGGGGAGTCAGGAGGGGGTTACTCGCTGCAGGATCCCCAGCCTCTGACCTGCTCCTGTAGCCGCTGTGTGTATGTGGTGAGTCCAGTTGAGTTTCTGGTCAATTGGCAACCCCGAGGATGTTGACAGTGGAGGGGGGGATCTCAGTGAAGGGAACACCATTGAATGTCATTGGGCGGTGTTAAGAGTGTGTCTTGTTGGAGATGGTCACTGCGTGTTGTTGGTTTGGGACACAATGAGAGGCCATTCGGCCACACCTCAGCGCTAGTATTTACATTCGTCTTGGATTTCCCTCCTCCTTCAGAAAGATATTGAAGCAATGTCTTTCTCCCTGGGGTGTTTCTGTATCTCCCCCATTCAATGCAGCACCATCACGTGCCCCTGTTACTCAGTGTGGGAGCCAGTCCCACATCCCTGTGGGCTAGGATGCCTTCTCCTGGGCTCCTTCTTGGTTTTATTTCTGATCTTCAGCCCTGGCTTCATTCCCTCTGGACTTGGCTCCTTTACATACTGCTGGCTGGGTTCCCACATTCCACCCTTTGTAAATCTGGGGTCATGCTGAGCTCTGCCTGCTCTCTCTCTCTGACCCCAGTTTAGGCCTCTCCATTCCCATTTTCCATGGTCTCATCCCTCCTGATCTCTGGGACCTCCCCACCCTCTGAGATCTCTGCCCTCCTCTATGACCAACGTCAAGTCCACTCCCGCACCATTGGTCACTGTGCCTTCGGCGTCCTGATCCCAAACTCCGGAATTCTGTCTCTCCTTGCTTGGTCATTTCAGGGGGCGGTGAAGAGTTACCCACTTTGCTGTGGGTGTGGAGTCACGTGAAGGCCAGGCTGGGAAAGAGAGGCAGACATTCCAGATGCTGGTCTGGTCTGGGCTCACTCTCACTGAGACTAGTTGTAGATTCAGTGGTGGCACATTGCGACTGTCCCCGGTCTGGGGAGTGCTGGATGATCAACTTGTACCTGCACCCTTGCGCCTCAAATTTGAAGATTAATAAATACTCTCCCTCTCTCTCTCTCACCCTGTCTCTCCCCTGCGCTCCCTCTACCTCTTTCACCCTGTCTCCCCCCCGCG
>NW_025215380.1:257067-259658 GCF_004010195.1 Chiloscyllium plagiosum
TGATGGGAGAGTGGGACAGTGATGGGGTTGAATGGGAGAGTGGGACAGTGATGGGGTTGAATGGGAGAGTGGGACTATGATGGGAGAGTGGGACAGTGATCGGAGAGTGGGACAGTGATGGGGTTGAATGGGAGAGTGGGACAGTGATGGGGTTGAATGGGAGAGTGGGACTATGATGGGAGAGTGGGACAGTGATCGGAGAGTGGGACAGTGATGGGGTTGAATGGGAGATTGGGACAGTGATGGGGTTGAATGGGAGAGTGGGACAGTGATGGGAGAGTGGGACAGTGATGGGAGAGTGGGACAGTGATGGGAGAGTGGGACAGCGATGGGAGATTGGGACTGTGATGGGAGAGTGGGACAGCGATGGGAGAGTGGGACAGCGATGGGAGAGTGGGACTGTGACCCTCCGACAGTGCCCGCTCCCTCAGCGCTGACCCTCCGACAGTGCGGCACTCCCTCAGCACTGACCCTCCGACAGTGCCCACTCCCTCCGCACCGACCCTACGACAGTGCGGCACTCCCTCAGCACTGACCGTCCGACAGTGCCCACTCCCTCAGCACCCACCCTCCGACAGTGCGGCGCTCCTTCAGCACTGACCCTCCGACAGTGCCCACTCCCTCAGCGCTGACCCTCTGACAGTGCGGCCCTCCCTCAGCACTGACCCTCCGACAGTGCGGCCCTCCCTCAGCACTGATAATCCGACAGTGCCTACTCCCTCAGCACTGACTTTCCGACAGTGCGGCACTCCCTCAGCACTGACCCTCCGACAGTGCCCGCTCCCTCAGCACTGACCCTCCGACAGTGCACCGCTCCCTCAGCACTGACCCTCTGACAGTGCGGCACTCCCTCAGCACTGACCCTCCGACGGTGCCCACTCCCTCAGTACTGACCCTCCGACAGTGCAGCATTCCCTCAGCACTGACCCTCCGACAGTGCGGCGCTCCCTCAGCACTGACCCTCTGACAGTGCGGCGCTCCCTCAGCACTGACCCTCTGACAGTGCGGCGCTCCCTCAGCACTGACCCTCCGACAGTGCCCTCTCCCTCAGCACTGACCCTCCGACAGTGCGGAACTCCCTCAGCACTGACCCTCCGACAGTGCGACGTTCCCTCAGCACTGACTCTCCGACAGTGTGTGTGTGAGAGTGTGTGTGTGTGTGTGAGTGTGTGTGTGTGAGAGAGATTGTGTGAGAGAGAGTGTGTGTGTGTGAGAGAGTGTGTGTGTGTGAGAGAGAGTGTGTGGTGGGGGTGACGGTGGGCTGTTGGTGTGTTCCTCTCTAACCAGCTCCTCCTGTTCCTCCTGTCGCTGACCAGCTGGGCTTTGTGGATCTGAATTTGGCAGAATTTGCTGGCTCGGGAGTGACAGCTCGCTGCTACATCCTGGAGGGATATGACACGAAGAACACACGGCAGGATAACTCCATCTTGAAGGTACCCTCCTGCAAGGGGAAGGGAAGGAGATTGACAGTCAGGGCTGGGGGTGGAGGGCAACCACCTCCATTCTCCGAGTCATCGTGTTAAATCCAAACTTCGTACTGAGTCATAAACGCTTTGCGATGTTTGAGACGGAGGGATATCTGATCGTCCTGACTATACCCACTGTCACCTTCCTACTGTCTTCCTTTAATCTCTGACCTCTTTAATGGTGGATAAGCTTCAATATTCAGTCAGTCAGCACAGGGACAGCACGGGGTTAGATACAGAGTAAAGCTCCCTCTACACTGTTCCCCCCCCATGCCAGGGACAGGAACAGCACAGGGTTAGATACAGAGTAAAGCTCCCTCTACACTGTCCCCCATCAATCACTCCCAGGACAGGGACAGCATGGGGTTAGATACAGAGTAAAGCTCCCTCTACACTGTCCCCCCATCACACACTCTCAGGGACCGGGACAGCACAGGCTTAGATACAGAAGCTCCCTCTACACTGTCTCCCGCCATCAAACACTCCCAGGGACAGGGACAGCACGGGGTTAGATACAGAGTAAAGCTCCCTGTACACTCTCACCTAGGACAGGGCCAGTACGATTGCTACTCACTGTGAGATAGTGAAGCTGCTGTTTGTGTAGAATGTGTTTCCTGGTACTGTATTTGTTTGGACAGTTTCTTTACCGATGAATAATTTCCTCTTCTTTCCCTCCATTTCTCTCTCCTTTGTTCCTTCGCTCCTTTCTCTGTTATTGTTGCCCTACCTCCCTATCCACACCATCTCCTATTTATTTCTTGCATTCCTTCTCTCTCCTATTTTATCATCTCTGTCTTTCCTTCTGTCTCTTCTATGACTCTCTGTCCATTTTATGACCTCTTTGTCTCTCCTGCCTTTTCCCTCTTGTCTCTCATACATCTCCCTCTATCCGTGTGTGTGTGTGAGAGATTTATTCTCTCCTCTCTCTCTCTGTCTTAAAGTTTCTTTTTCTTTCTCTCTTTGCTCCGTTCCTCTCTCTGACTCCATTACTTTCTGTTTCCCTACTCTTTCTGCCTCTCTTCTCCATCTCTCTATTTGAACTCTTTTCTCTCTGTCTCTCTTTTTTTCTATCTCTCCCTCTGTTATGCTCTCATTGTGTGTTTTTTTGCTTTGTGTGTATATCTC
>NW_025215380.1:260192-261835 GCF_004010195.1 Chiloscyllium plagiosum
GTAACAGCAGTGTGTACCATCTACAAGATACCCTGCAGAAACTCACCAAACATCCCCTCCCTCCACCCCCCGACGCTCAGTAACAGCAGTGTGTGCCATCTACAAGGTACCCTGCAGAAACTCCCCAAAGACCCTCAGGCAGCCACTTCCATCCAGAAGGACAAGGGGTAGCAGATCCATGGGAACCCCACCCCCTGCAAGTTCCCCTCCGAGCCCCTCCCCATCCCGACTTGGAAATATATCGGCCGTTCCTTCAGTGTGGCTGGGTCCCAATCCTGGAATTCCCTCCCTAGGGGACATTGTGGGTCTACCCACAGCACATGGACTGCAGTGGTTCAAGAAGGCAGCTCACCCCCACCTTCTCAAGGGGGGCAACTAGGGAAAGGGGCAGTAAATGCTGGGCACAACCATTGATGCCCATAAGCTTTGAATGAATCAATCATTTAAAAACAATACTTATAATTTGTCTTTACTCAATGAGAGTGGTTAAGGTGATGGTGCAGGGTGTGAGATATTTGGATTGGGATGGTGTACAAGGATATGGGGAGAAATCAGGAGATTGGCACTAAGTAATGATACTCGCTTGAGGAGTTGGTGCAGATATGATGGGCTGAATGGCCTCGTTTCTCACAGTGAGACTGTGATGAGGGAGGAACACTCCCTTAGTTTCCGTTGCCATATGGGTAATCACTTTGCTCCTCAGAACCTCTTGTGACTCTTGTGTCCCCTTGAAACCAAAGCCCCACAATATCCGTGTCCACCACCCCTCAGCCTGTCCTCGTGACCCCCATAACCTCCTCTACACTCTGCAAGACCCCTTTCCCTTGCCCCTGGCGTACCAGAGAGATGGCTGTAGAAGTGACCATGGTTCAGGTAGGAGCAGCACTGCCACACACTGACCATGGGCGGTATTGCAGGCAGACCATTCAGAAGGGCTTTTGCCCGAAACGTCGATTTTACTGCTCCTTAGATGCTGCCTGAACTGCTGTGCTCTTCCAGCACCACTAATCCAGAATCTGCTCCATAGAGTCAATAGAGTCAGAGAGATGTACATCACAGGAACAGACCCTTCGGTCCAACTCGTCCATGCCGACCAAGTGTCCCAACTCCATCTAGTCCCATTTGCCAGCATTTGGCCCATATCCCTCCAAACCCTTCCTATACCCATATATCCATCGAGATGCTGTGAAAAGTTATGATTGTACCAGCCTCCACCACATCCTCTGGCAGCTCATTCCATACACATACCACCCTCTGTGTGAAAATGTTGCCCCTTAGGTCCCTTTTATATCTTTCCCCTCTCACCCTAAATCTATGCCCTCTAGTTCTGGACTCCCCCATCCCAGGGAGAAAAAGACCTTGTCAATTTACCCTATCCGTGCCCCTCATAATTTTGTAAACCTCTATAAGGTCACCCCTCAGCCTCCGACGCTCCAGAGAAAACAGCCCCAGCCTGTTCAGCCTCTCCCTGTAGCTCAGATCCTCCAACCCTGACAACATCCTTGTAAATCTTTTCTGAACCCTTTCAAGTTTCACAACACCCACACCTGTTCTCTGCCTGTGCTCTGTTTCTGTGTGTTGTGCTGACAGTGTGAGGCTGGTCAGGTCTCTGTGAAACCAGCTGTTTGTGAGTGACAGTGTCA
>NW_025215380.1:262335-268133 GCF_004010195.1 Chiloscyllium plagiosum
TCCTACACTCCTTGGAAAAAGTCCCAGTCTATCCAGCCTTTCTTTATAACTCAAACCCTCCATTCCCAGCAACATCCTGGTCAATCTCTTCTGAACCCTCTCCAGCTTAATATCATCTTTCCTATAGCAGGATGACCAGACCTGGACACCGTATTCTAGAAGAGGCCTGACCAACATCCTGTACAACCTCAGCATGACGTCCCAACCCCTACATTCAAAGGGCTGAGCACTGAAGGCGTGCGTGTGCCAAACACCGACTTAACTGTCCTGTCTTGATGCAAACTTCAAAGAATTAAGTACCTGACCAGGGTCTCTCTGTTGTACAACATCACCCAAGGCCCAACTTTTAATTGTATAAGTCCTGTCCTTGTTTGTTCTCCCAAAATACTTGGCGTTTTTCTGGATTATACTCCATCTGGGAGTCTTTCAGCCCCAAGGTGAGCATTCTGAATGGGATAGCAGGCTCAATGGTCTACTCCTGCGACTGTCTTGTGCTTTCGTGTGAGGATTCAAGTTGCCTGCTGTGGTCGGTCCCAGGGTGTTGTATTCGTCAGGGGAAACCAACAAAGACATATAATGTCTGCTAGAGATGAGATAGAGAAAGACCTGCACATATGTAGCGCCTTCCATGACCATCGGATGTTTTGCAGCCAAAGAAGCACCTCTTGAAGTGTAGTCACTGCCACAATGTAGGAATTACAGCAACTGGTCTGCACACAGCAAATCTGCATGCAAACAGCAATGTGATAATGACCAGAAATGTTTTTTTTCTTTGATAGATTGGAGCATCTTCTGTACCTGCTGTTGGAGCTAACCATAGATTTTTTTTCTCTCTCTTTCCATCCAGATGCTGGGGGAGATTAAACTGCCAAAACATCCTGTTCATGTAATTACCACAGTTCTCGATGGCCAACATATTGCATTCGGTGGTGGAGGAGGGAATCTGCACATTGCTTACCTCCATTAGTTGAAAAGGGAACTTAGCAGAAGGCTATCTGCACGTTTCAGTTATTAATAATTTTATTAGTCTTACTGAGATGTTGCTTTAGACTTGTTTTGTGTTTGGTTTTGCCATTTTGTTGCTCTGTGTGAAAATAGGGACCGCTGCCCTTGTACCCCACCCCACCTCCCCATGGGTAAGAAGTTTGTTCAGTAATTAGCAGAGCTATACAGACTAAGCTTTAGTCCTTGAGTAAGTGCTATTTGTTTAGTTCACCACGATCAGCTATGGACAGTCCTGATCCACCTTGTCAGTCTCGATGCAGCTTAGACACATTGCTGAGAGTTTGTACAAACTCATCATAATGTCTCTAAACGTTAACTGTTTTCCCTTCTCACGGTGCTCCCTGGTGTGCCAAGTAGATGTGGCATTTTCCTGTTTCAGATTTCCAGCTTCCACGGTACTTTGCTCTTGTACATATTCAGAAGTCACACAACACCAGGTTTTAGTCCAAACAGTTTTATTTGAAATCACAAGCTTTCAGAGCACAGCTCCTTCGTCAGGTGAAGTATTGCACATGTTGTTTGGGATCTGTGCTTTCTCCATGTACAGTCCCTCCATTTACCCAGTTCAGCGAGGTGAGGAATAGATTGATGAGTGAGGGTGTACTGGAGGTTAGTAGCCAAGTGAAGTGAGGCATTTGCTCTCCAGTAAGTTTGCTAGCAATCAGTGGGAGTGTCTCTCACTGAGGCTAGTACATTAATCTCAGGTTCCCTCCAACAGCAGGCGGACTGCAGCAGTACAAAAAGGCAGCTCACCACCACCTTCTCAAAGGCATCCAGTAACATGCAATAAGTGCTGGCCAGTACGTGATACTCACATCGCAGAAATTGAATATTTGTTTATAAAGTACTGGTCTCTTTGGGTGCACTTTTGCACCAATGATCAGGTGTAGATTTGTGCTCCTCATCTCACCATCTGACCTGTTACTTGCAGAATGCAAGATGAGAGTGATGAAAGGTGAGAGAAATTCCAGCTTCCAACTCTGCAAAGGACGAGGTGTTTAACATCCTAAACATTAAGCTCACCTCTCCCATAACAGTGTGACTGGCTCCAAGTTTGAATAGTGAAAATTTAATTCAAAGCAGATTAGTCCATCTCTCCTGCCACTGTTGAGTCAGATCATAATTTAACAAATGTGCTTTATAATCCATTATTTCAATCTTCCCAACACCTCTGAATGTTTATATATATATATATATATATAATATATATAGGAATAAACTAATTGAATTATACACAGCAGGTCATTTGCCCTTGTGCTCACATCCCTGCCCTTTCCCCATTTCCTGAAAATTCTTCCTTTCTATCAAGTTTCCAACTTACAAAAGGGGAACCAGATTATTTGAAAGGCTGATCCTTGCTTATCCCAACATTTCCAGTCTCTCCATATGACGGGTGACACACCATCCTAGTGTAATGGTGATGAATCTGTCTCCTCTGCTTACTCATTCTCTGGGTATGGTGCCTTTCCAAAGGCTCAAAACTGGACACCATTCTAAGCCCTAAAAGCAGCTGGGGTTTGGGTCACATGGAATGCTTATATTTCTCATTCCTGGTTTGAACAAAAAGGGGTAACGTGCTGGTCTTAGGAGACAGGTCGCTCATTATGTGTCTCACAGTTCAGTTCCAATGTGTATTGCAAGGCACTATATATTATATCTTGCAATTTTGTTGACTATCGTGTGTTTTTATGAAGTGTTAAGATTGAATAATGAAGGTCATGTCTATAAGTAATCGTCAAGAACAAAGATTTATTTTCACAATTAGCTGAATGGTTTGTGGAATTTAAATCCTAGGAAATTCTACTTACTAAAAACACATTGTGAAGCAGCAAACTAACCAGACATTTTTTATGAACAGTTTATGCTCAGACTTATCAACAATGTCAGGGAACCTTGATTAGTTGTCTCCATAGCCTTTAGTGGGGCCGTTGTCTTGCTTTTTCTTTCTTCAGGTCTCTGTTCGTCTATTTATGAATGTTATCGCCTCATCTGATTCCATTTTTAGCTTCAATTTCTCCTTCCATTGTTGGCAGCACAAACCTGTTAGGTCTTCTTTACCAATGTCCATACTTGGCTATCTCTCTCTCTACCTATCTGTACTTATCAACTCTGTTGACTTCTGATCTTCGGCTCTTGATCTGACCCAATTATTTATCATCATTGATCAGTATTCACAAATCTAATGCAAACAGCTACAGGCTCAATTCATTTTGATTGCAATGATTCTGTACCCTTCAAAAGAAATGGTCAGTAAAGATTCAGTAAATTCTACAGTTCACAGATGGTGTCTTGGATAAGGTAATGGGTCATGTGAGAAATGAGGGGAGGCTAGGGTATGGAGTGGGAAAGCAAGGTGGAACATGGAAGAGGGAGGCAAGCCCCAAACAACAGCAGCAGCTCCTCCTGCTCCTCACACAGGTAACTCAACCTGCCTGCCCCCTGGCTTCCCTGCAGTTGTACAGCCATTTAATAATTCTGGCGTTGCGTTCAATGATGGAGACTCCCTTTGAGATGGCCTTTCCCGACTGCACCCCTGCTGTATTGCTGCGCTGTGAGCTACAGGCACTGACACTCTGCAATTTGAGAGACAGGATGTCTGAGCTGGACTGTGCCAATTGCTCCATTGCTGGGGTCTGCAGCTCCTCTGGCTCCAGGCCACAGTGGTTGAAGAACCTCTCGAGTTCAGCCTGGGCTCGGCAGCTTTGGTCACTCAGCTGAGAAGAATCTGATCGGTACGGGGAAAGCTGCGACTTGGCTGGAGAGGAAGCTGGCCACTTCCGGAGGCGCCTGCAAACACTTGGCCTGACGTCCACCCTCCTCACCACCCCTCTGTAAACTGGCACAGAGGTGCCAGCGTGCAGATTGTTGCCCCCTCGCTCGGGATCGTTGCTGCCTCGCTGGCGTACCAATCCAGAATTCTCAGCTTGTCCGCAAGGGTATGGTCCTTTCCTGGTTGGACTCGGAAGATCGCAGTCTCTACTCAGGGCTGCTCTCTCTGCCCTGCAGCTCCCCCCAGGTTTCCTGGGACTATGGCATACTGGTTTGCCTGGCCTCACTGGCTCCTGCCTGGCTCCCACTAGTTGCGAGCTTTTCACATATTTCACTTTATCGGCCTCCAGCCGCTCAACTGCACTCAGGCTCGGGGGCCCCCTCCACAACTGCTTCCGGAAATATTCTGGGCCTCTGTTCAGGATTCTGAGGGGATTGGCTGAGCGGAATGTGCCAGTGTCAGAGTTTTGGTTCAACATGCCCCACTCTTCCTCTCCTGCTCTACACTGGCCAGTGCGGGGCAGGCAGGGAGTGAGTGCCTTACCGATGCTGGGAAGGAGCGAGTTATTACGTGAACTCTATGTCCACAACAAATTTCCAATCTCCAGGCTGACCACCAAGCTCCTTGTTCACAGAATCTTGCAACTGGAAACCTCTGAAATAAGACCGGGAAACAGAAATAAGTGAAAGGTTTTAGTATTTTTTTTAATATATCAATTGACATAATGTGGCCCAGCGTGGAATGGTCATCCCACATAGGGAAAGTGGTGGTGAGCTGCCTTCTTGAACC
This sequence comes from Chiloscyllium plagiosum, assembly GCF_004010195.1. NCBI lineage: Eukaryota > Metazoa > Chordata > Chondrichthyes > Orectolobiformes > Hemiscylliidae > Chiloscyllium > Chiloscyllium plagiosum. The sequence goes on from NW_025215380.1 coordinate 266,900, forward strand.
GCTGCAGTCCATGTGCTGTGGGTAGACCCACAATGTCCCTTAGGGAGGGAATTCCAGGATTGGGACCCAGCCACACTGAAGGAACAGCCGATATATTTCCAAGTCGGGATGGGGAGGGGCTCGGAGGGGAACTTGCAGGGGGTGGGGTTCCCATGTACCTGCTGCCCCTGTCCTTCTAAACTGTAGAGATTGAAAAATTAAATGGTGCTATTGAAGTTGCTTTGGTGAATTTCTGCTTTGTATCTTGTAGATGGTACACCCTGTGGCTAATGAGTGTCAGTGATGGAGGGAGTGGCTGTTTGTGGATGTGGTATCAGTTAAGTAGTTGTTTTGCCCTGGATGGTGTCGAGCTTCTTTAGTTTTGTTGGAACTACACCCACCTAGGCAAGTGGGGGAAAATTCCATCACACTCCTGACTTGTGCCTCGTAAATGATGGACAGGCTTTAAGGAGTCGGAGGTGAATTACTCGCTGAAGGATTCCCTGCATCTGACCTGCTCTTGTAGACAGTGTATTTATAAGGCTAGACCAGTTGAGTTTCTGGTCCAATGTTTGGACAAAGATTCATAAGGTCAGGTGAAGACTGGCCCTGGTCAAAGTTGAACTGAGCATCGGAGAGGAAGCTGTTACTGAAAGAGTGCCATTTGCATTGCTACCAACTGACCTGGTGATCGGCCAGGTTGGATTTATCTTGTTGTTTCTGTGGGCAGAACATTCCTGACGAGATGTCAGTATTTTAATTATGGAACAGCTTGCCTCGGGTTTGGCAAGTTCTGGAGCACAAGTCTTCAGTAGAATTGTTAGAGAGTAGTCAGGGCCCAAAGCTTTGATAGAACCAAGTACCTTCAGTTGTTTTTATGCAGTAACATGGAGTGAATTGGTTGAAGACCTGACATGTTATACTGGGGATCTTTGGAGGGGGCTGAGTTGGATCAATCACTTAACTAACCCAGGGATGATGAGGTCTGGATGGTGTCTGTAAAGTATCATAACCTGATACCATCTGCTGTGCTGTCATTTGAACCGAAATCCCGAGAGCTTGAACTCTGGAATAATCATTCAGTGATAACACCAGTTGCCAGGTCCACAGGGACCATGTAGACTGCCACAGTTCAACAAAGTGACTCTCAGCCACATTCAAGGGCATCTAGGGATGGGAAAATATATAAATGTCACTCACTGCCAGCCTCCCCAACACCACCGCCATGTATCCACTCCCCCTCCATCCAAACCTC
>NW_025215380.1:268425-271197 GCF_004010195.1 Chiloscyllium plagiosum
GTATTTCGAAGCTCTATCCATACTGACTCTACATCTCCTGATTCCAGGACCTCCTGCGCAAGGGACTGAATATCATCCCTTACCAACAAGGCCACCCCACCCCCTCTGCCCATCAGTCTGTCCTTACGATAGCACGTGTAGCCTTGAATATTCATTTCCCAGGCCCTGTCCACTTGAAGCCACATCTCAGTTATCCCCACAACATCGTATCTGCCAATTTCCAAATGAGCCTCAAGCTCATCCATCTTATTTCTGATGCTTTGTGCATTCATGTATAATATTTTTAATTTGTTACTCCCCTCACCCTTCCGATCAATCCCTATTTCACTCAACCTTACGGCATGATCCTTTTTTGAGTTTTCTGCTCAGCAGCATTGTCTCCCTCTCTCTGTTCAGTATCAGTGGTGCCCTCAGTGGGGGCAGCACAGCACTCACTAACAGGAACTGTGGTTAAAGCTCCCTTTTATACATACCGACAGTTCGTCAGCGCCTCTCTGACGGCAGCCTGGATGTTTAGTTACTTTTCACCTGGAAGAGAGGATGAGGAAGGTGCAGTGAGTAATGATGTGAGAGATTGGACAGGAACACTCCCTGCCTATCCCTCTCCCTGTCCCAATCCAGTGGACCTCAGTCTCAGTGTGACACAGATAACCACAAGTGTTTACCTCCTGTAGCATCTCCGGGTCCCCCCTCCGTCTCTCACTGTCTGCCCCATTCACCCCTGGCACATGGGCAGCACGGGGTGCGGTGGGGTTAGGATTTATTGTCCTACCCACTGCTGGCTCCACCCCCACCAGCAGGAATAATTCCCATTAACCAGCAGGAATAACCCAATCAACCAGCAGGCATAGCCCCATTCACCAACAGGAATAGCCCCCATTAACCAGCAGGAATATCTCACATTAACCAGCAGGAATTGCCCCCATAAACCAGCAGGAATAACCCCCATTAACCAGCAGGAATAGGTCCCATTAACCAGCAGGAATAACCCCCATTAACCAGCAAGGATAGCTTCCATTAACTAGCAGGAATAGCTCCCATTAACCAGTAGGAATCATCTCCATTAACCAGTAGGAATAGCTCTGCCCATTAACTAGCAGGAATATCCCCCATTAACCAGCTGGAATAGCCCCCATTAACCAGCAGGAATAGCCCCCATTAACCAGCAGGAATACCTCCAATTAACCAGCCCTCATTAACCATCAGGGATAGCTCCCATTAACCAGCAGGGATAGCTCCCATTAACCAGCAGGAATATCCCCCATTAACCAGCAGGAATATCTCCCATTAACCAGCAGGAATCGCCCCCATTAACCAGCAAGAATCACCCGCATTAATCAGCAGGAATATCCCCCATTAACCAGCAGGAATAATCCCCATTAACCAGCAGGAATATCTCCCATTAACCAGCCAGAATATCCCCCATTAACCAGCAGGAATATCCCCATTAACCAGCAGGGATAGCTCCCATTAACCAGCAGGAATATCCCCATTAACCAGCAGGAATATCCCCATTAACCAGCAGGAATATCCCCATTAACCAGCAGGAATTGCCTTTGTTCTCCCTCCATTCAGAGCTGGAAGTTGCTTTGAGGTTAATCTCTATGACCTTTGCCCTGAGTCAGCGTGACCCTCAGCTGTTTACCTTTTCTGCTGGTCCTCCTTCTGTTCCAAACAGCAGACCGTAAACTGCAAAAACAAACACGTAATGGCCATGTGTACACTCTCCAACCAATAACCAGCAGGAAGAGACCCCATTAACCAGCAGGGATAGACCGCATTAACCAGCAGGGATAGAACCCCATTAACCAGCAGGAAGAGACCCCATTAACCAGCAGGAAGAGACCCCCATTAACCAGCAGGGATAGACCCCATTAACCATCAGGAAGATAACCCATTAACCAGCAGGGATAGACCCCATTAACCAGCAGGAAGAGACCCCATTAACCAGCAGGAAGAGACCCCACCAACCAGCAGGGATAGACCCCCATTAACCAGCAGGGATAGAACCCCATTAACCAGCAGGAAGAGACCCCATTAACCAGCAGGGATAGAACCCCATTAACCAGCAGGAAGAGACCCCCATTAACCAGCAGGGATAGGACCCCATTAACCAGCAGGAAGAGACCCCACCAACCAGCAGGGATAGACCCCCATTAACCAGCAGGAAGAGACCCCATTAACCAGCAGGAAGAGACCCCATTAACCAGCAGGGATAGACCCCATTAACCAGCAGGGATAGAACCCCATTAACCAGCAGGACGAGACCCCATTAACCAGCAGGAAGAGACCCCACCAACCAGCAGGGATAGACCCCCATTAACCAGCAGGAAGAGACCCCATTAACCAGCAGGAAGAGACCCCCATTAACCAGCAGGGATAGACCCCATTAACCAGCAAGGAAGAGACCCCCATTAACCAGCAGGGATAGGACCCCATTAACCAGCAGGAAGAGACCCCCATTAACCAGCAGGGATAGGACCCCATTAACCAGCAGGAAGAGACCCCCATTAACCAGCAGGGATAGGACCCCATTAACCAGCAGGAAGAGACCCCCATTAACCAGCAGGGATAGGACCCCATTAACCAGCAGGAAGAGACCCCCATTAACCAGCAGGGATAGGACCCCATTAACCAGCAGGAAGAGACCCCCATTAACCAGCAGGGATAGGACCCCATTAACCAGCAGGAAGAGACCCCCATTAACCAGCAGGGATAGGACCCCATTAACCAGCAGGAAGAGACCCCCATTAACCAGCAGGGATAGACCCC
>NW_025215380.1:271708-274833 GCF_004010195.1 Chiloscyllium plagiosum
TTGTACCCCACCCATCTCATTTCCCCCTGACGGTTTCCAGCCCCTCCCCTCGCCCCCGGCGGTTTCTGGCTCCCCCAACTAACGGTCACTTGCACCTGCTGTCCGCGAGCTCGGTTTGAAATCGTGTTGCTGCCGCTCGCTCGCGGGCTGTAACCAATCAGCAGCAAGCAGGCGGGGCCTGCGGGCGACGGACGCAGGGAACAGCCAATCAGGGTTCACCGATCCCACACCCTGTAACCGTCACCAAGGCCGGGGTCAGTGCAGGGTCACATATAGGAACACAGGTAGGAGCGCCTATAGAACCAATAGAGGGTGGGATATAGGACCCACGCAAGTAGGAGCGCCTATAGAATCAGTATACGGTGGAATATAGGACCCACACAAGCTGCTTAGAATCAATATACAGTGGAATGTAGGACCCACTCAGGAGCTCCTATAGAATCCGTATAGAATTATTCTGGAAACATAGGAGCTCCTGTATGTGTCCTATAATTCATTCTACACTAATTCTATAGGAGCTCCCGTGTGGGTCCTATAATTCATTCTACACTAATTCTATAGGAGCTCCCGTGTGGGTCCTCTATTCCACTCTAGTCGAGAGTGTGGTGCTGGAAAAGCACAGCAGGTCAGACAGCACCTGAGGAGCAGGAGAATCGATGTTTCGGGCAAAAGCCTTCATCAGGAATGAGGCTTGTGGGTCGGGTGGGGGGGGAGCTGAAAGATAAATGGGAGGCGTGCGGGGCTGAGGGGAGGTAGCTGGGAAAGTGATAGGTGGATGAAGGTGGGGGAGAAGGTGATAGGTCAGAGGGGGCAGTGATGGACGGGTCCGGAGGGCGGTGCTGAGTTGGAGGCTTGGGACTATAATTATAGGACCCACACAGGAGCTCCTATAGAATCAGTACAGAGTGAAATATAGGACCCACACAGGAGCTCCTATAGAATCAGTCCAGAGTGAAATATAGGACCCACCCAGGAGCTCCTATAGAATCAGTCCAGAGTGAAATATAGGACCCACACAGGAGCTCCTATAGAATCAGTACAGAGTGGAATACAGGATACATTTAAGGTCAAATATTGATTCTGTGCAGGAGTAAATACAGGATCCATAAAATAGCTCCTATAGAATCAATATAGAATGAATCTCGGAGGGTGCCTCAATGGTATTGTCAAACTTCTTGATGTATTATCCATATTGGGTCAACCTAATGCATGTGGGAGAGAATATAGGATGCAGTTTACAGCAAGGATTCTCCCTCCACCTTTAGCTAGGGTGAAACCTCCATCCTTGTTTTAACACCAACAACTCTCTTCACCTCTCTTCACCTTAAACAAGAGACTCCTTATTCTGGAACTGTGTCTCTTCGTTGTGGATCCTCTCGTCATCCCCCCTGTCTCGCCCCTCTGAGTTTGATATTTCAGTAAGGTCAGCTCTCGGTAAAGTGTAACGATGACTGGCCCAACCTACTCCACCTTTCCACATAAGGTAGCCTTGTCATCTAATTGATCAATATGGGATCAATAGAGGCTCATTATAGGGGTAAAGGCTGGCTTAGCTCATACAGGTTGTTCAACATTAGTTATAAATATAGAGTCACAGCCAATTTAATATTAGAGTTAAGGTAAGGTTGAATATCTTAGAGAATATAGGGTCTGCGTAGGGCTAAATACTGGTGGGATGGGATGCTCTTTGGAGGGTCAGTACAGACTCGATAGGCTGAGTGGCTTCTTTCTGCACTTGTGGGATTCTATGATTCCCCTGAATGAGGAGTTTAGAACAAGGGGACACACTTAAAAATAAATAGAGTGCCACTTAAGTTTGAGATGAGAATATTTTTCACTCAGAGTTGTGAACCTTTGGATTTCTATACACGAGAGAGCTATGGAAGCTTAGTCTTTGAGTATGTTTGATGGAGAGATTGATAGGGTTCTGAATGCCAGTGATGCACTGGGTAATGGGGATGGAGTGAGTAAAGGACATTGAAGTGTTCAATTAGCCATGATCATATTGAATGGCAGCGGGTTCCATAGGCTGAATGAGGTCCTGTTCCTACATTCCGATACTCCACAGCTGCTGTAAAATATACTGCTCATGACCACTGTAATATAACGTATATAAAACATATCACACTGTAATATAACGTACATAAAATATACCCCGCGTGCTAATATAACAGCAATATTGTCGGTGTAATATTGCAGGTGTCACAAGGACAGCTGGAGGGACAGGTCGTGTTAAGGAGGTGGGGAGGCTGCAGAAGGACTTGGACAGGTGGAAAAAATTGGGCAAAGAAGTGGCCGATGGAATCCAATGTGGGAAAGTGTCAGGTTCTGCACTTTGGCAGGAAGAGCAGGAACATACTGGTTTCTAAATGGGGAAAGGCTTCAGAAATATGAAATGCGAAAGGACTAGAAAGAATCCTGAATTCAGACTCCTCCGATGGACAGGTAGGATTAGGTGGCAGTTAGGAAGGTAAATGTCATGTTAGCATTCACTTCAAGAGGGCTAGAATACAAGAGCAGGGATGCACGGCTGAGGCTGGATAAGGATCTGGTTTCATCACTTTAGAACATAGAACATTACAGCGCAGTACAGGCCCTTCGGCCCTCGATGTTGCGCCGACCTGTCATACCATTCTGAAGCCCGTCTAACCTACACTAGTTAAAAATCACACAACACCAGGTTATAGGTTTAATTGGAGCTACGCTCCTTCATCAGGTGGTAGTGGAGGGCTCGATCGTAACACAGAATTTATAGCAAAAATTTACAGTGTGATGTAACTGAAATTATACATTGAAAAATTGATTGTCTGTTAAGCCTTTCATCTGTTAGAATACAGTGATAGTTTCACTTCTTTCATGTGTAAATCACTAAACCTTTTTTTTAAAGTTGCATTCTCAGGTTAACAATGGTGATAGCTAGACAATATGTTGAAGGTGTTGGCCCGCTGTGTTCTCTATCTATGCTATGATGCTTAGATTGATTCTAATCTAAAAGGTGAGATAATGGAGTTTTACATAAATTCATGCAGTTTTTGAGCAAAGTACAATGTAACTCTGCAAGTACAAATTCACCACACAAAATATATGTGTGCATGTGAGTCTTTGTCTGTGTGTGTGTCTGTCTG
>NW_025215380.1:276804-281017 GCF_004010195.1 Chiloscyllium plagiosum
AGAGATACGGAGGGGTGTGGGGATGTATAGAGATACGGAGGGGTGCGGGGGGGTATAGAGATACGGAGGGGTGTGGGGGTGTATAGAGATACGGAGGGGTGTGTGGGGGTATAGAGATATACCAATGTAATCACTGTAATATAACGTATATAAAACATATCACACTGTAATATAACGTACATAAAATATACCCCGCGTGCTAATATAACAGCAATATTGTCGGTGTAATATTGCAGGTGTCACAAGGACAGCTGGAGGGACAGGTCGTGTTAAGGAGGTGGGGAGGCTGCAGAAGGACTTGGACAGGTGGAAAAAATTGGGCAAAGAAGTGGCCGATGGAATCCAATGTGGGAAAGTGTCAGGTTCTGCACTTTGGCAGGAAGAGCAGGAACATACTGGTTTCTAAATGGGGAAAGGCTTCAGAAATATGAAATGCGAAAGGACTAGAAAGAATCCTGAATTCAGACTTCTCCGATGGACAGGTAGGATTAGGTGGCAGTTAGGAAGGTAAATGTCATGTTAGCATTCACTTCAAGAGGGCTAGAATACAAGAGCAGGGATGCACGGCTGAGGCTGGATAAGGATCTGGTTTCATCACTGTGGGATATCGTGGTCAGTTTTGGGCCCTGTATCTAAGGAAGGATGCGCTGGCATTGGAGAGGGTCCAGACGAGATTTACAAAGAATGATCCAACGGATGAAAGGCTTAAGAAGGGTTTGAGGATTCTGGATCTGTGCTCAATAGAATTCCAAAGGATGAGAGGGAGGAATCCATTTGAAACTTCGAGAATCCTGAGTGGTCTGGATAGAGTGGACATGGAGAAGATGTTGGCACCAGTAGGAGAGACTAGGACCCGAGGGCACAGCCTCAGGGTGAAGGGACCAACCCTTTCGAACTGTGATGAGGAGGAATTTCATGAGGCAGAGGGTGGGGACTCTGGAATTCAGTGTCGCACAAAACGGTGGGGGTTCAGGTCATTGAGTGCATTAAAGATGGAGAGAGATCAGTTCTTGATTGGTAATGGGGTCAGGGTTACAGAGAGAAGGCAGGAGAATGGGGTTGGGAAAGATAACAAGATCGAATGGTGGAGCAGACTGGATGGGCTGAATGGTCTACTCCTGCTTTTATATCTCATGGTCTTATGACATACATAAAATATACCATACAAGACTGCCGTAATATAATGGACATAAACTACCATGTGCCACCACATAGGCACGGAGACATTCATCAAAGGTGGGATTGATTTTTAATAATGAAGGGATTGTCATACATGAGACCATTGAATTAATGTCAACCAATTTCAGCTGAGGAAGATCCAGGTTAAAAATACCGATGAGCTGCTGACCTGGGCTTTGAATAGTTAATGAGTGTTGGAGGCAGGTATTTAGTGGCAGGGTCCGCCCACTCTGGTTGTTAGTATAAATATAGACGTAGGGTACAAGGCTGAGGATTGCTCAGTACGGGTCTTGGTGCCAGGCAGTGGGGATGGGTTCCAGCACTGAGACCGCTCTGAGAGGCTGCCTACGGGTCAGATCCCTGTCGGCCCCTCAGTGTGTGCAGGAACGGCTCACCAGTTTGCAGACGCTGGGTGCCCTGGAGCTGCAGTCTGAGCAGATCTGTCTGAGCCAGTGCAGGGTGTGCTGCTGGTCAGCGGGCCGCTGGGTGCTGTACTTGTGTGGAGCCCTGTGTGACCGCCTGATTTCCTACCGCACACAGGCGGCTCACCATGGCAGGCTGGCCCACTGTTTCAGAGAAGCTGGCCTCTTCCTCCTGAGCGCTGGACCTTGGCTCTGCTGCCTGTGGTGCCTGGCTTGTCTGTTTGCCTCAGCAGTCCAGCCCTGCCCGACCTGTCCTCACTGCCTGTGGTGCGTGCCCTGCCTGTGGCTCTTGCCCTGCCTCTGTTACCTGTGGTGTCTCTGCATCCGGAAACCGCTGACACTGTCCGTGCTTTACCACCGCGGCAGCCACAGCCCAGACCAGTGCAAGCTGACTGATGGAGCTGGCTCTCTTTATCACCTGTATCTGAAGTACATGACTTTGAAAGTTGGTATGTGTTACCTGCTGCCGATCACAATGGGCAAAGTAAACAGCGCGTGCTGGAGTACTGACTGATTGTCAGAGCGGTTTGACCTTAAACTCAATGTCAGGGGCGAGCATGCCACCTAGTTTTTCTTCTCTCCCTCCCCCTGCCCCTGAAATAATTTATTCGTTCGGTGGGTTGTCACCAGCAAGATCAACATTCACTGCTCACCCCCTGAACTGAGGGGGCGGTTTTAAGGCAATGAGGAGTGTGGGTTTGGAGTCCCGTGTAAGGATGGCATTAGTGAACCAGATTAGATTAGATTCCCCACAGTGTGGAAACAGGCCCTTGGGCCCAACAAGTCCACACCGACCCTCCGAAGAGTAACCCACCAGACCCATTCCCCCTGACTAATGCACCTAACACTACGGGCAGTTTAGCGTGGCCAAATCACCTGACCTGCAGATCTTTGTACTGTGGGAGGAAACCGGAGCACCCGGAGGAAACCCACGCAGACACGGGGAGAATGTGCAAACTCCGCACAGAGAGTCGCCTGAGGCGGGAATTGAACCCAGGTCTCTGGTGCTGTGAGGCAGCAGTGCTAACCACTGAGCCACCGTACCACCCCAGGTGGGGTTATTTTTGAAACAGCAATTGGTGGGAGTGGTCCTTATTATTGCAAATAACTTTCACTTGCAGATTTACACCAAGTGCTGTGGTTACATTTGAGCCCACATCCCTCAGAGTATTATCCTGGGTCTCTGGAGTACTCATTCAGAGACATTACCGCAGCAACATCATTCATTTGCAGGTATTGTCAGGTTGGAGCCAGCATCTTCTGCTAAGTTAAGTTCACAGGGATTTTGTGATAGGGTCAGGATCAGCCCTGGAAAACAGCTGATAATCTGTTGCTCCACATCCACAGGGAGACCAAACCTCATCGCTATCATCGATGGAGTGGCCGACGTGCAGAAGTTTAAAGAATCCTTTGGAAAGGAGCAGCCCACTTTAGGGGAATGCTGTTCTGGAATATTTGTATTCCAAGATTTAAAAAAAGACTGGGAGACGGATCCAAACAATGGGGAGGCTCAGCGATTGAGCAACAGCGTGGCTGGGTATTTTAGTAAGTCCCAACACCCGAGGAAGCTCAACAATTTGCCATCGCCATCTTAAACCAGCTGGCGCTTTCCTGGCAATCACTGCTTTAGTTCCTGTTTGAATGATAATTCCTTTGTTTAAAATGTTTCACAGGTTGGACTGCAGCCTCCTCAGTTAGGGTCAGGCTTAAAGGTACTTTCCACATTGGTCATTGTGGCCTTAGTTTGAGCACTGTCACCTCAATGTTCTGTGTTCAAGTCCTACGTCTCAGTTACTTGAGCACAGAAACCAAGGCTGACGTTGCAGTGTAGTACCAAGGGAGTGCAGCACTGTCTTTGTTTAATGTTACCCACTCACCTACTGCCATGCCCTTACCCTCCCTCTCATGTCATTGTTTCAGTTCTTCCCAGTTCCTCTACTCAGCTTTTCAAATCTGATTCTTTCCTTGTCCTTTTCTGTAATTAGTCTGTAAGTAGTGCTTTTCTGAGCCGGTACACAAGCTGTGGGTGTCGCTGGCTAGGCCAGCATTTATTGCCCATCTGTAATTGCCCTGGTGAAGAAGATGATGATGAGCTACATCCTTCAGCCTCTCCAGTCTGTGTGCTGCAGCTATACTGAGATTGATGTTAGGGAGAAAGTTCCAGGAGTTTGCCCCAGGGACAGTGAAGGAATGGCAGGAGCTCCACATCAGTCAGGGAAGCCTGCCACGTCTGTTTTCCTAAATGCCCTCGTCCATCATGGTGCAGCCATCTTGTAGAAGGTGCCATGACTGTGGATTGGCAATGGAAGGAATGGATCAGATTGGCAAAGGTAATCTGGAGAAGGATGGACTCATTGATGATCTCTGGGACAGTTTGTTTGAAAGATCCATTTTGGAACCAGGGGACATGAGACAGGAATAATTAATGACCTGCACAGTAAATGATCCACTCGGCAATACTGAGCATAACATAACAGAATGCCACATTGAGAATTTATAAAGGAAATCACCAATTACAGCGGGTGAGGCTGGAGAATTAGCAGAAAGTCTGAATAAATATGTTGTAATTACTCTCACTGTAGGAAACTTAAAATGCATTCCAAGAATAATAG
>NW_025215381.1:0-4559 GCF_004010195.1 Chiloscyllium plagiosum
TCAGTGACAGAAACAAAGTGGGGTCAGTCTAATGTCCCCAAGGGTCAGTGACAGAGACACAGTGGGGTCGGTCTAATGTTCCAAGGGGTCAGTGAGAGAGTCACAGTGGGGTCATTTGGCTCTCCTACCCCCTTCCAATTGTGGACAAGGTTGATGATGCGTTTCCTCGTGAATTCAGACATGCTCCAAGCACTGTCATGCTGTCACATACCACGGAAGAGGCTTGTTTGGTCAAGTCCCAAACAGACAAATACAAGTCATTGGACCATTGCTTCTGGGAGTGTTATTCTTCTGAAAGGATACTCCAGGGTTAGTGATTGGTCCAGATCCTCCCATATACCATTCTCCATGGTCTCCACGATGTAGATTAGGATCAGATGGGACGCCGTATTGTTTGTAGTTTACATCCGACAGTTTGGAATTAAAGAATGGGTTTCCTCCAGGTGCTCTGGTTTCCTCACCCAATCCAAAGGTGCAGATTAGGTGAATTGACCATGCTAAATTGCCCATAGTGTTCAGGGATATGTTGGTTAGGTGCACTAGTCAGGGCTAAATATAGAATATATGAATGGGTCTGGGTGGGTTACTCATTGGAGAGTCGGTGCTGACTTGCTGGGCCAAAGGGCCTATTTCCACACTGTAGAGATTCTATGGAATTTTCTGATCTCCAAAAATGTCAGACTGTGAGGAAGGCAGGGAAGAGATTGCTGGGATCCTTCCTGAGATATTTATATCATCAACCGCCGCGGTGGAGAGCCAGAGATTTGAGGGTGACTAATGTAGTACCATTATTCAGGAAAGTTAGTCAGGGAAAGCTAGGGAACTATAGACCAGTGAGTCTGTCTTCAGTGGTGGGCAAGCTTTAACAGAAGTGAAATTATATGAACAAATATGCAACGAAGCAGAGATTGCTCATGTCTGGAGTTTGTGGACAAGCATACATATGGATGGATATGGAGAAATTATGTATATACGGAGCTTGTAGAGAGGCCTATACGTGGATGGCTCTGCAGAGATTGTTTATATACGGAGCTTGTGGAGAGGCCTAAGTGTGTGGACGACTCTGCAGATTGTTTATATGCGGAGCTTGTGGAGAAGCCTACACGGGGATGGCTCTGGAGAGATTGTTTATATATCGAGCATGTGGAGAGGCCTACACATGGACAGCACTGGAGAGATTCTGTGTATACAGAGTTTGTCAAGAGGCTTACACATGGACAGCTTTGGAATATTGTTTTTTAAAATCCAGACACTGAATGCTGGATTAATTATTTCAATGCAAGAGACCTTACAGATCTGGCCGATTAACTCATGCCATGTATGGGAACATGGGGCTGGGCTGTTGTAGTTATTACAGAAACCTGGCTGTGGGCAGGACCAGACAGGCTGCTCAAAGTTCTGGGTTTTGGCTGTTATGGGAAGGATAGGAAGTGAGGCAAGACAGGAGGGGGAGCGGCATTTTCATTCAGGAAAATTTTCCTACTGTACTTAGTGTAGCTATCACTGAGGGACCATTTGGTGAAAATCTTTGGTTTGAAATTAAAAATCAGAAAGAGATGGTCTTCTTCATGGCATTTGACTCTAGCACCCCAAGCAGTCAAAACAAAATTCAGATGCAAATATTTCGAACTCTCAAACATATGTAAAAATAATAAGGTTGTAAAAGTAGGGGATTTTAATTTTCCAAACATTGCCTGCGACTGCTATATTGATACAGGTCTGGATCATGAAGACGTTCTACAATGTGTTCAAGAAAATTTTCTTTTTGAATATCCAAATGTTCCAACTGGAGAACGATCAAAACCTGAACTTCATGGAATCCCCATTGTGGAAACGGGTCATTCAGCCTAACAAGTCCACACCAAACATTGGAAGACGATACCACGTGGACCAATACCACTATCCTATATTTCCCATGAAATACCTTATCACACCTTATCTGCACATCCCTGGATACGATGGTGTAATGGCCAACCAACCTAACTTGCGCATCTTTGGAAGAAAACCAGATCATCCGGAGGAAATCCATACAGACACAGGAAGAAGGTGCAACCTTATGAAGGCGCCATCGCTGCAGGGGAATATCAAACGGGGTTCTCTATTGCTTTGAGGTAACTGGGCCACTGACTCACGGAGGTACTACGGCAAGCTTTTAGGAAATAAAGCAAGAGTGCAGTTTGATACACTGAATGAATGAATGAATGAATGTAGTTTGTTTTAGGAAATAAATGAGTGCAGTTTGATTCCTTTAAAGTAGGATTTACGTTTGTTTCATTGAATCCATAAATAACGTTTGATTAATTGAATACATGACTGAAGTTCGATTCATTGAATGAAAGAATTAGTGCCGTTTTCAGTCTTTGAATGAATGAGTTCAGCCTCATAAATTGAATCAATTGGAGAATTTCTACTCATTGAATTAACACTTGCAGTGTGTTTCATTGAATCAATGAGTAACGTTTCCTTCATTGAACGTCCGATTGAAGTTGTACTTATTGAATGAATGAATGAATGCAGTTTGTTTCATTATATGACTGCATTAAGCGCGAGACATTGAATTAACGAGAGCAGCTCTGCTACATGAAGTAAGACTCGCAGTTTGTTTCATTGAATCATTGGGTCCAGTTTGATTCATTGAATGAAAGCAGTTAAACTCATTTAACGAATGTGTTAAGTTTGTTTCTTTGAATCAATGAAAACGTTTGATTTATTGCATGTACGATTGCGGTTTGATTGATAAAAGAATGAATGCAGTTTGTTTCTTTGAATGAATGCCTTCAGCTCGAGATATTGAATCATTGAGATAAGCTCTACTGATTGAATTAACGTGTATTTTTTTTTCAGTGAACGTATGAGTGCAGTTTGATACACTGAATGAATGAAAGCAATTTGTTTTAGTAAATAATTGAGTGCACTTTGATTCCTTTACGTTTGTTTCATTGAATCCATAAATAAAGTTTGATTCATTGAATGCATGATTGAAGTTTAATTCATTGAATGAACGAATGCATTAGATTCAAGAATGAATTAATGCAGTTTCAGTCTTTGAATGAACGATTTAAGCTTGAGATATTGAAATAATGAGAGAAGCTCTACTCATTAAGTTAACATTTGCAGTTTGTTTCAATGAGTATAGTTTGATTCTTTGAATGAAGGCTGTTGGATTGCTTAAATGAATGTGTTACTTTTCTTTCATTGAATCAATGAGCAACGTTTCATTCATTGAATGTACGATTGAAGTTTCACTTGTTTCATTGAATGAATGCAGCTTGTTTCATTGAATGAATGCATTAAGCTGGAGATATTGAATTAACGAGAGAAGCTCTACTACTTGAATTTGTTTCATTGAATCAGTGAGTGCAGTTTGATTCATTGAATGAATGAATGAAGTTGGCATCTTTGAATGAATGCCTGAAGATGAAGAAATTGAATTAATGAGATAAGCTCTTCCCATTGAAATCATATGTGCCGTTTCTTTTACTGAATGTATGAGCGCAGATTGATACACTGAATGGATGAATGAAAGCAGTTTGTTACAGTAAATAAATGAGTGCAGTTGGATTCTTTTAATGTATGATTTACGTTTGGTTCATTGAATCCATAAATTATGTTTGATTCATTGAATGCATGATTCTAGATGGATTCTAGTTTGAATCCAGAATGAATAAATTCAGTTTTCCATCTTTGAAGGAATGAGTTAAGCTTGATAAATTGAATGAATTGGAGAATTTCTACTCATTGAATTACCACTTGCAGTGTGTTTTATTGAACGTACGGTTGAAGTTGTATTTATTCAATGAATGAATGCAGTTTGTTTCATTGAATGACTGCATAACGCTGGCGACACTGAATTAACTAGATAAGCTCTGCTACATGAAATAACACGTGCAGTTTGTTTTATTGAATAATTGAGTGCAGTTTGACTCATTAAATGTATGCAGTTGAACTCATTGAAAGACTGTGTTAAGTTTGTTTCTTTAAATCAATGAAAACGTTTGATTTATTGAATGTACGATTGCGGTTTGATTGAATAAAAGAACGAATGCAGTTTGTTTCTATGAATTAATGCCTGAAGCTCGAGATATTGAATTAACAAGATAAGCTTTACTCATTGAATTAACACGTGCAGATTGTTTCAGTGAATTCTCTAATTCATTCACTTTATCAAGCTTAATTCATTCCTTCAAACACTGATAACTGAATTAATTCATTCTTGAATCAAACTAGAATCGATCGAGAATCATGCATTCAATGAATCAAACGTTATTTATGGATTCAATGAAACAAACGTAAATCATACATTAAAAGAATCAAACTGCACTCATTTACTTACTAAAACAAACTGCTTTCATTCATTCATTCATTGTTTCAAACTGCACTCATGCATTCACAGAAAGAAACTGTACGTGTTAATTCAATGAGTAAAGCTTATCTCGTTAATTCAATGTCTCGAGTCATTCAGTCATTGCAGTCATTCAATGAAACAAACTGCATTCATTCATTGAGTAAATAAAACTTCAATCGTACGTTCAATGAAGGAAACGTTACTCATTGATTCA
>NW_025215381.1:6695-17392 GCF_004010195.1 Chiloscyllium plagiosum
ATGAATCAAACTGCACTCAATGATTCAATAAAACAAACTGCGTCTGTTACTTCATGTAGCTGAGCTTATCACGTTAATTCAATGTCTCGAGCCTAATGCAGTCATTCAATGAAACGAACTGCATTCATTCATTGAATAAATAAAACTTCAATCGTACGTTCAATGAAGGAAACGTTACTCATTGATTCAATAAAACACACTGCAAGTGGTAATTGAATGAGTAGAAATTCTCCAATTCATTCAATTTATCAAGCTGAAAGCATTCCTTCAAAGACTGAAAACTGAATTAATTCATTCTTGAATCAAACTAGATTCGATCTAGAAACATGCATTCAATGAATGAAAAGTTATTTATGGATTCAATGAAACAGACGTAAATTCTACATTAAACGAATCAAACTGCACTCATTTATTTACAATATCCAACTGCATTCATTCATTCATTCATTGTTTCAAACTGCACTCATACATTCACTGAGACAAACTGTACGTGTTAATTCAATGAGTAAAGCTTATCTCGTTAATTCAATATCTCGAGCTTAAGGCATTCATTCAAAGAAACAAACTGCATTCATTCATTGAATAAATAAAACTTCAATCGTACGTTCAATGAAGGAAACGTTCCTCATTGATTCCATAAAACACACTACAAGTGGTAACTCAATGAGTAGAAATTCTCCAATTCATTCAATTTATCAAGCTTAATTCATTCCTTCAAAGACTGAAAACTGAATTAATTCATTTTTGAATCAAACTAAAATCGATCTAGAATCATGCTTTCAATGAATCAAAAATGATTTTTTATGGATTCAATGAAACAAACGTATATCCTACATTAAAGGAATTAAACTGCACTCATTTATTTACTTAAACAAACTGCATTCATTCATTCATTCATTCATTGTTTCAAACTGCACTCATACATTCACTGAAACAATCTGCACGTGTTTAATTCAATGAGTAAAGCTTATCTTGTTAATTCAATATCTCGAGCTTCAGGCATTAATTCAGAGAAACAAACTGCATTCGTTCTTTTATTCAATCAAACCGCAATCGTACATTCAATAAATCAAACGTTTTCATTGATTTAAAGAAACAAACTTAACACAGTCTTTCAATGAGTTCAACTGCATACATTTAATGAATCAAACTGCACTCAATTATTCAATAAAACAAACTGCAAGTATTACTTCATGTAGCAGAGCTTATCTCGTTAATTCAATGTCTCAAGCGTAATGCAGTCATTCAATGAAACAAACTGCATTCATTCATTGAATAAATACAACTTCAACCGTACGTTCAATTAAGGAAACGTTACTCATTGATTCAATAAAACACACTGCAAGTGGTAATTCAATGAGTAGAAATTCTCCAATTCATTCAATTTATCAAGCTTAACTCATTCCTTCAAAGATGGAAAACTGAATTTATTCATTCTTGAATAAAACTACAAAGAATCGATCTAGAAATCATGCATTCAATGAATCAAACGTAATTTATGGATTCAATGAACCAAACGTAAATCATACATTAAAAGAATCCAACTGCACTCATTTATTTACTGTAACAAACTGCTTTCATTCATCCATTCAGTGTATCAATCTGCGCTCATACATTCAGTAAAAGAAACTGCACATATGATTTCAATGAGAAGAGCTTATCTCATTAATTCAATTTCTTCATCTTCAGGCATTCATTCAAAGATGCCAACTGCATTCATTCATTCAATAAATCAAACTGCACTCACTGATTCAATGAAACAAACTGCGAGTGCTAATTCAAGTAGTAGAGCTTCTCTCGTTAATTCAATGTCTCCAGCTTAATGCATTCATTCAATGAAACAAGCTGCATTCATTCAATGAAACAAGTGAAACTTCAATCGTACATTCAATGAATGAAACGTTGCTCAGAAAAGTAACACATTCATTTAAGCAATCCAACAGCCTTCATTCAAAGAATCAAACTATACTCATTGAAACAAACTGCAAATGTTAACTTAATGAGTAGAGCTTCTCTCATTATTTCAATATCTCAAGCTTAAATCGTTCATTCAAAGACTGAAACTGCATTAATTCATTCTTGAATCTAATGCATTCGTTCATTCAATGAATGAAACTTCAATCATGCATTCAATGAATCAAACGTTATTTATGGATTCAATGAAACAAACATAAAGGAATCAAAGTGCACTCAATTATTTACTAAAACAAATTGCTTTCATTCATTCATTCAGTGTATCAAACTGCACTCATACGTTCACTGAAAAAAAATACACGTTAATTCAATCAGTAGAGCTTATCTCAATGATTCAATATCTCGAGCTGAAGGCATTCATTCAAAGAAACAAACTGCATTCATTCTTTTATCAATCAAACCTCAATCGTACATGCAATAAATCAAACGTTTTCATTGATTCAAAGAAACAAACTTAACACATTCATTCAATCAGTTTAACTGCTTTCATTCAATGAATCAAACTGGACCCAATGATTCAATGAAACAAACTGCGAGTCTTACTTCATGTAGCAGAGCTGCTCTCGTTAATTCAATGTCTCGCGCTTAATGCAGTCATATAATGAAACAAACTGCATTCATTCATTCAGTCAGAGTATCAAACTGCACTCTTAGATTAGATTAGATTACTTTACAGTGTGGAAACAGGCCCTTCGGCCCAACAAGTCCACACCGACCCGCCGAAGCGCAAACCACCCATACCCCTACATTTACCCCTTACCTAACACTACGGACAATTTAGCATGGCCAATTCACCTGACCTGCACATCTTTGGAACTGTGGGAGGAAACCGGAGCACCCGGAGGAAACCCACGCAGACACGGGGAGAATGTGCAAACTCCACACAGTCAGTCGCCTGAGGCGGGAACTAAACCCTGGTCTCTGGCGCTGTGAGGCAGCAGTGCTAACCACTGTGCCACCGTGCCGCCCACATCTTATCTTGCTTTATTTCCTAAAAGCTTGCCGTAGTACCTCCGTGAGTCAGTGGCTCAGTTACCTCAAAGCAATAGAGAACCCCGTTTGATATTCCCCTGCAGCGATGGCGCCTTCATAAGGTTTGCACCTTCTTCCTGTGTCTGTATGGATTTCCTCCGCATGATCTGGTTTTCTTCCAAAGATGCGCAAGTTAGGTTGGTTGGCCATTACACCATCGTATCCAGGGATGTGCAGATAAGGTGTGATAGTCATGGGAAATATAGGATAGTGGTATTGGTCCACGTGGTATCGTCTTCCAATGTTTGGTGTGGACTTGTTAGGCTGAATGACCCGTTTCCACACTGGGGATTCCATGAAGTTCAGGTTTTGCTCCTTCTCCAGTTGGAACATTTGGATATTCAAAAAGAAAATTTTCTTGAACACATTGAAGAACGTCTTCATGATCCAGACCTGTATCACTGTAGCAGTCGCAGGCACTACTTTTACAACCTTATTATTCTTACATATGTTTGAAAGTTCGAAATATTTGCATCTGAATTTTGTTTTGACTGTTTGGGGTGCTAGAGTCAAATGCCATGAAGAAGACCATCTCTTTCTGATTTTTAATTTCAAACCAAAGATTTTCACCAAATGGTCACTCAGTAATAGCTACACAAAGTACAGTAGGAATATTTTCCTGAATGAAAAATGCCGCTCCCCCTCCTGTCTTGCCTCACTTCCTATCCTTCCCATAACAGCCAAAACCCAGAACTTTGAGCAACCTGTCTGGTCCTGCCCACAGCCAGGTTTCTGTAATAACTACAACAGCCCAGCCCCATGTTCCCATACATGGCATGAGTTAATCGGCCAGATCTGTAAGGTCTCTTGCATTGAAATAATTAATCCAGCATTCAGTGTCTGGATTTTAAAAAACAATATTCCAAAGCTGTCCATGTGTAAGCCTCTTGACAAACTCTGTATACACAGAATCTCTCCAGTGCTGTCCATGTGTAGGCCTCTCCACATGCTCGATATATAAACAATCTCTCCAGAGCCATCCCCGTGTAGGCCTCTCCACAAGCTCCGTATATAAACAATGTCTGCAGAGCCATCCACGTATAGGCCTCTCTACAAGCTCCGTATATACATAATTTCTCCATATGTAGGCTTGTCCACAAACTCCAAACATGAGCAATCTCTGCTTCGTTGCATATTTGTTCATATAATTTCACTTCTGTTAAAGCTTACCCACCACTGAAGACAGACTCACTGGTCTATAGTTCCCTAGCTTTCCCTGACTAACTTTCCTGAATAATGGCACTACATTAGTCACCCTCAAATCTCTGGCTCTCCACCGCGGCGGTTGATGATATAAATATCTCAGGAAGGAGCCCAGCAATCTCTTCCCTGCCTTCCTCACAGTCTGACATTTTTGGAGATCAGAAAATTCCATAGAATCTCTACAGTGTGGAAATAGGCCCTTTGGCCCAGCAAGTCAGCACCGACTCTCCAATGAGTAACCCACCCAGACTCATTCATATATTCTATATTTAGCCCTGACTAGTGCACCTAACCTACATATCCCTGAACACTATGGGCAATTTAGCATGGTCAATTCACCTAATCTGCACCTTTGGATTGGGTGAGGAAACCGGAGCACCTGGAGGAAACCCATTCTTTAATTCCAAACTGTCGGATGTAAACTACAAACAATACGGCGTCCCATCTGATCCTAATCTACATCGTGGAGACCATGGAGAATGGTATATGGGAGGATCTGGACCAATCACTAACCCTGGAGTATCCTTTCAGAAGAATAACACTCCCAGAAGCAATGGTCCAATGACTTGTATTTGTCTGTATGGGACTTGACCAAACAAGCCTCTTCCGTGGTATGTGACAGCATGACAGTGCTTGGAGCATGTCTGAATTCACGAGGAAACGCATCATCAACCCTGTCCACAATTGGAAGGGGGTAGGAGAGCCAAATGACCCCACTGTGACTCTCTCACTGACCCCTTGGAACATTAGACCGACCCCACTGTGTCTCTGTCACTGACCCTTGGGGACATTAGACTGACCCCACTTTGTTTCTGTCACTGACCGCTGTGGGTAATAGACTGACGCCACTGTGTCTCTCTCACTGACCCCGAGGAGACCACACTAACCCAATGTGTCTCTGACACTGACCCAGGGGAGACCACACTCACCCCACTGTGTCTCTCTCACTGACCCAGGGGAGACTACACTCACCCCACTGTGTCTCTCTCACTGACCCAGGGGAGACCACACTCATCTGCACGCTTGCACGACTTTCTATTTCTGTAAAAACCTCCAGGCTGGAAAAATTCCCTATTTCAGTAATCCTTCCCAACCACATAATACTTTCCTGACTATGTCATCCTTTGCAATTTACTGAACCCAATTCCCCTATTATACCCATCCAAACAAATCCGGCCTTCATCATCTCTGCAACCGGCTCCAAACATTACACTCCTCCAGATCTCTGTAACATCTTCCAGCCTCACTGTGTTTATTATTTGTATTAGCCTCCAGTGTTCCTGCATCTATCCCTTTCTCTGCCCTTCTGCAGTCCTAATCCATCATTATTATTATAAGCACTTCCATGCTCACAGAACTACTCTTTCCCTTTGGCATTCTCCAGATTAACTTCCTCTTATTCCTGCAAATAATTCCAGACTAACAAGCCTCTCAGCCTCTGTGATCTTCTCCAAACTGATTCATGCACAAATGCGGTAATCATATTTGGTCTCACAGTATTGTCTAACTCCATGCCCTTCTGCAATCCTCCTGTGTAAAATTCTGAGTAGTATAGACAGGTAGATTGGAGAAACTGTTTCCTCTCAGTAAGGGAGTCAGTAACCAATGTGCACAGATTTAAGGTAAGGGGATTTGAGCAAATTTGTTTTCACCCAGGAATTTGGAGTTATCTGGACCTCATTGCCTGAAAAAATCTGAACAGGTAAGAATTGTCACAGCAGTCAAGAACTATTTGGATGAGCACTTGAAGTACCATAGGCAGCCAGCTAAATGCTGGAAAATAGGATTAGAAAAAATTCATGTTCCATGACCAGTACAGACACGATGATACATTTGTTCCTCCCTACATGCTTTAAAAATCCCTATCACTCGATGATTTTATAGCCCTCCTGTTATTCTGAGAGCCAACATTCTACTATCATTCCTGATTACGTGCTGCCCTGTGTGCTAGCTTTCTGTGTTTCTCCCAAGTCGCTTTCTCCATTTAAATAATAATCTGTGCTTTTGTTCTCCCCTCCAAGATGAAAAACGTCACATATTCCAACATTGTTAAACTTTTGCCCACAGACTGAAGTTATCAATACCTCTCCATAAACTATTTGAATCCCTCCTGCAAGCTGCATTCCCACCCATTATTACGTTGTCTGCAGTTGTGAACACAGAACATTCACTCCTTTGTTCCAAGTCATTAACAGCACGCAGAGCCCATCTTCTTCAATCTCAGGTGTCCCTCAGGTTAAACCATCACCAGCTGTCTCCCAATGGTTACACATTTATTATGAGCAACTGTTGTTTTCTTCAATATTTACCTCTGAAGCGGAACCAGTCGCCATCCTGTCTGCAACTCTGTTTGGAATCTTGCTCTCACTGTAAACCAATAGTTCAATTACTGCCTGACTTGCAGCAAGCAATAAGGGAGGCAAATGGAAAGCTGGCCTCCATTGCAGGAGGATTGGAATTAAGATTTAAGATGTCTCACTGAAGCTCTACAGGGACTTGTGAAACCACTCCTGGAGCAGTGTGTGTTGTTTTGGTCTCCCTACCACAAAGAGGACATTTTCACCATTGGCAGAGTACGTTCGCGACTGTTCCGCCACTCGATAAGATCATAACTGATATGATTATCCTCAAATACATTTCCCTGCTGTTTTTCCTTAATCCTTGATTCCCTTCCTGATTAAACATCTTCCTGTCACAACCTTGAATATACTTAAGGGCCCAATCTCCACAGCCCTCTGACAGGACTGTGGATTTTTCTCTGACAGAAGCCAATCCCCCTCATATCAGCCTGAAATGGATGATCCCTTATTATGAGATGATGCTTTCTGGTCCAGGATTCTGCCAAAAAGGGAAACAACCTTTCTGTATCTAGCCTGTCAAGTCCGCTGATAGTCGTGTATGTTTAAATAAAGTTGCCTCGCATTCTTCTTACTTAAATATGTGCAGGGCCAATCCACTTAACCTCTCCTCATACAACAGACCCTCCATCCCTGGGAACCTCCTCAAAAACAAGACGGGCAAGTAGGTTCAGGGTCCATCGGTGAAGTCCAAATTGTGGTCTATCCCTCAGCCATTGACAGGCTGTGTCTGAACTAGGTTTCCAAGTGGACAAGCAATGTTTTGCAGACCTCCCGCTCAGCTGCTCAGGGCTCTGTCCCAGGCGCAGACCGTCCTTCAGGGCTTCATCAAAGATCAATCGTGGTGCTGCTGAGAACTGTTCTGCTGGAACTGTATAAAACATTGTCCTGGTTTCATTATGTGCACTTCTGGAATCTACATGATAGGAGGGATGTGACAGCAGTGGATGTGGGCAGAGGGGATTGACCAGCATGTTGCCTGAGTTGAAGAGATGCACTTGTGAAGACAGATTGGAGTCTTTTTTCCCTCAGAACTGATTAGATTCAGAGGGGACATTAGATTCCCTACAGTGTGGAAACAGGCCCTTCGGCCCAACAAGTCCACACAGACCCTCCGAAGAGTAACTCACCCAGACTCATTTCCCTCTGACTAATGCACTAAACACTATGGGCAATTTAGCATGGCCAATTCACCTAACCTGCATATCTTTGGACTGTGGGGGGAAACCGGAGCATCCCCATGCAGACACAGGGAGAACGTGCAAACTCCACACAGACAGTCACCCAAGACAGGAATTGAACCTGGGACTCTGGTGTTGTGAGACAGCAGTGCTAACCACTGAGCCACTGTGCTATATATGATAGAGATGTATCAATGAGAGGCACAGACAGGGTAGACAAGAAGAAACTATCCTCTTTGATACAGGCAGAAATGGGCAGAGGACAGAGATTTACAGCAAGATTTAGAGGGGTTGTGGGATTTTTCTTTTATTCTGTCAAAGGGTAGTGGGAATCTGGAACTCCCTGTCCATAAGGGTGCTGGAGGCAGAAAGGTTCATCATATTGAAGAGGTATTGAGATGAAAGATATTAGGGATATTAGGGTACAAGTCCATATCTCCCTGAAATTGTCAACGCAAGTGGCTAATGTAGTAAAGAGGGCATCAGGCATGCTGGCTTTATTAGTTAGGTCACTGAGTTGGCAAATTGCGACTGTATGAGAGTGTAGTGAATCCACATTTGGATTACTATGTGTAGTTCCGGTCACCATACTAAGGGAAAGCTTTGGAGGTATCAGAGAGGCTGCAAAAGTGGTTTACCAGAATGCTGCCTGGATTAGAATGTCTTAGGTATAAGGCAAGGTTAGACAAGCTTTGATTGTTTTAGTCGAAGGTTGAATAACTCACCATTAATAGGGCACCATTTTAAAGTGATAGGTGAGAGGTTTAGAGTGGATTTAAGGAAGAATTGCTTCACGAGGAGGCTGGGGTGCAATGGAGACTGTAGAGATCTGGAATGCACTGTCAGAGAGGGTAGCATGAATTTAATTTTATCATGGGTAAATTGGGAATATTGTGATGAGCTGCCTTCTTGAACCACTACAGTCCACGTGCTGTAGGTAGACACACAATGCCTTAAGGGAGGAAACTCCCTTGCTTTGACCCAGCAACAGTGAAGGAAGGATGGTATATTTCCAAATCAGGACGCTGAATGGCTTCGTGGGAAACTTGCAGGAGGTGGTGTTCCTACTTAGCTCTTGTCCTTGTCCTTCTCAATGAAAGTGTATTTGCAGATCCTATCGAAGGATATTTGGTAAATTTCTGCATTGCAATCTTGTAGATATTACACACTGCTGCTATTGAGTGTCGGTGATGGAGTGAGTGGATGTTTGTGGATGTCAAGTAGTCTGCTTTGTCCTGGATAGTGTCGAGCTTCTTAAGCATTGTTGGAACTGCAGTTGGAACGGCAAATGGAAAACATCTCAACACATTCCTGACTTGTGCCTTGTAGATGGTAGATAGGGTTTAGGGAGTTACTTGTCACAGTTTTCTTAGCCTCTGACCGGCTCTTGCAACCCATTTGCTTATTGGCGAATCCACCTGGGTTTCTGGTCAATTATAAGACCAAGGATGTTGATTGTCGTGGATTCAATGAAGATTGCAGCATCGAGTTTCAAGAGGAGTTGGTTACATTGTCTGTTATGGGAGATGGTCATTGTATGGCAATTCTGTCAAGAAAATATCACTGCCTGAGCCTAGATGGTTTTCAGATGTTGTTGCATTTGAACATGAACTATTTCAGTATCTGAGAAGTTGCAAATGGTGCTTAACATTGTGCAGTCATTGGTGACCACCCCTACCTTTGAACTTACAATGGTCATCAGGCTGATCCCCGGAATGGAGGGAGTGTCTTATGAGGAGTGGTTGAGTAGAGTTGGACCTGTACCCATCAGATTTTAGTAAACTAGGTTGGCACCTTATTGAATCATGCAAGGTTCTTAGGGGACATGACAGGGTAGATGTGGAAAGGTTGGTACTGCTTGTGGCAGACTCTAGGACCAGATGGACATCCTCTCAAAATAAGGATGGGATGGGCCAAAGAGCCTATTCTGTTCCTGTATAAGGAGAAAGTGAGGACTGCAGATGCTGGAGATCAGAAAGAAGGGCTTATACCCGATACGTCGATTCTCCTGCTCCTTGGATGCTGCCTGACCTGCTGCGCTTTTCCAGCAACACATTTTCAGCTCTGTTCCTGTATAACTCCAGGACCCTCTCCATGTGAAATGAGCACAGCCAGAAGTGATCATAAATGCAGTGAGTTTTATTCAATCCAATGCAGGAATATTGGGTGAGTCACTCATTACCACTGAAACAATTGAGGTGTGCCTGCATTTAGCACAAAGTAGAGCTCTGGTCATTCTTCCCCAGTTGGAACTCACAAGTTCTTGCAACACTTCAAGAAAAAGAAACACTTCCCATTCGTTTCAATCTCATTCTCTGTACATGCGCTTAGTCTGCAGCTCCCATTGTCTTTTCCACAGCTGAATGGCAGACCTGGTTAAAGAGAGAGGAAAGGATCACAGAATGTTAGAACATAGAACATAGAACATAGAAGAATACAGCGCAGTACAGGCCCTTCGGCCCTCGATGTTGCGCTGATCCAAGCCCACCTAACCTACACTAGCCCACTATACTCCATATGCCTATCCAATGCCCGCTTAAATGCCCATAATGAGGGAGAGTCCACAACTGCTACTGGCAGGGCATTCCATGAACTCACGACTCACTGAGTAAAGAACCTACCCCTAACATCTGCCCTATACCTACCCCCCCTTAATTTAAAGCTATGCCCACTTGTAATAGCTGACTCCATACGTGGAAAAAGATTCTCACTGTCAACCCTATCTAAACCCCTAATCATCTTATACACCTCTATCAAGTCACCCCTAAACCTTCTTTTCGCGAATGAAAACAACCGCAAGTGCCTCAGCCTTTCCTCATACAATCTTCCTACCATACCAGGCAACATCCTGGTAAACCGCCTCTGCACCCGTTCCAGTGCCTCCACAACCTTCCTATAGTATGGCGACCAAAACTGCACACAATACTCCAGATGCGGACGCACCAGAGTC
>NW_025215381.1:20036-30293 GCF_004010195.1 Chiloscyllium plagiosum
TTTGAGATTGTTGCCATGTTCCTAACCTCCCTACACTCCAGGTCCTGCCCCCTAAAGCTACAGTCTGGGTTCCCATGCCCCTGCAGAGTTAGTTTAAAGCCCCCCCCAAGAGCACTGGCGAACCTCCCACCAAGGATACTGGTGCCCCTCTGGTTCAGGTGCAGGCCATCCTGTTTATAGAGGTCCCACCTTCCCCAGAAGGAACCCCAGTTATCCAAATACCGGAATCCCTCCCTCCTGCACCATCCCTGTAGCCACGCATTTAACTGTTCTCTCTCCCTATTCCTCGACTCTCTATCACGTGGCATGGGTAACAAACCAGAGACAACAACTCTGTTCATTCTAATTTTGAGCTTCCAACCTAGCTCCCTGAAAGCCTGCCTAACATCCTCAGGGCTCCTCCTACCTCTTCTGTGTTGTGGCACAGAAGAGGCCGATTGGCCCATCCAGTTTGATTCCCTTATCCAATTTCCTACATTCTCCTCCAGGCTCTTCACACAGCTTCTATCCCAATAACTATTCAATGTTCCCATTGTTCCTTCATGGATGCACATAAATTCACGTTAGAATCTTCCAGTCTGAGCTAATGAAAGGGACTGTGGGACAGTCTCTTTCAACTTCCCCAAACCAACCTCCCACCCCCTGTGTAACTTGGAGACTAACATTCTGCACTGCAACAATGAAATCCCTGTTACCTGAATACAGGCAATGGAGGCAGTCCAAATAAGGTTCACCAGTGCTGATCACAGGAAGAGGGGGATTCCTGTACGAGGAAGGGGTGAATAGGGCTGGTGTAGTACTCATGGGAATTTCGAAGAATGGGATGGTACCTTATTGAAACATAAAATATTCTTAAGGGACTTGACAGGGTAGATGTGTTGAGTTTGTTTCCCCTTATGGGAGAGTCATGGAACAGAGGGCACCCTTATCGGAAAGGGGTCACCCATTTAATAGAGTCTTGTCATGGAGGATATTAGTCCTGTGGAGTTCTTCATCAAACAGGGTTAGGGGGGCCTGATTTATTATAATTGATTTTTAATTCATAATGAAAGTAAAGGTTATGGGGGAAAGGCAAGAAAGTAGAGATGGGGATGATCCGATCGGCTGCGATCTCATTGACCGGCAGAGTAGACTCATTTGACTGAATGGCCTGCTTCTCTGTTATGGACAAAACATGAAAATGAAACGTTCTGAAATGTCTCACATATTAATTATAGAAACGAATATTGAGTTGTCAATGTGACGCATCATCAGATATTGGAGACGTGAATACAGCATTATTCAAAGGTTTGGTTTAAAGGACAGAGGGAGCGAGGATTGGAAGATTATGAGATGGAATTTGACTGCTGAAAGTATGCTGGCCCATGATGGTTCACATCACATGCAGGACCTCAGATTCGAAGCAGTCCTCAAAGTGTTTCAGAGAGTGAGAGATTGCAGAGCTACTGTATGGCTGAGAAACCCAATGGAATTCAGACACACAACTGAATGAAGCCCAGAAGTCACAAAAAACATGCATGGCATAGCAACACCAGTTGAGAAGACTGAATGATCTCATCCTTTTGCCCACCTCCACCCATCCCTCGCATATCTCCACAAAGTAAAGGCTTTGGTCCTGGAAATCTTAAGTAGTCATTGATGAAGTGACTCGGTAGGTCTGGCAGCATCTGTGCAGAGACATTAAAAGAAAAGCAGAGTTCAGGTTTCCAGTCTGCTTTCACTCTACAGAATGTCTTCAGAACTAGAACTCGAAAGTGAGCAGTGTTTTTCTCACACCTTGGATGCTGCTAGACCGGCTTGGGATTTCTACAGCATTCTCCATGGTCGACTTTCTCACCTCCCACCGACACCCAGAGTTCCTTTTCAAAATCAGGACCAAAGGCCTCTGTCAACATCAGCGACGCAAGCAGCAAAATCAATGCTTTCACCATCCTCTGCTGATCACTGTCCGGCCAAAATGTGAGGCGCAGGTGCACCGGAGCATGTTATATGAACAAACAGACAGTTCAGTAGTTAATCATCACACAGCTACAGAGGGCTTAGTCACCACTTTCAATGTGATAAAGGGCCAGGCCACTGACTAAGTCCAGTGTGAATGGGGGGGAAATGGTGCATGCTTGTTACATCAAGCTCTTTGTAGATGTCACGGCACATGGAACCTGTGAATTGTGACTTTGAATTTCTATCCTACTGCACTGCAGGATCCGGGAACAGAAGAGACTTCCTCAGAGTGAAGTCAGCAGCATTAGCTGAGCCTGGGAAGTCTGCGAAATCGATTCCAGCATCTGCCTGATCACTTTTGATCAAATACCGTCTGCCAAGGCCGGATTAGAACTGAAATCCTCAAAATGAGAATTGGGACTCGCCTGAGAACAGTCCAGTAATAGAATGACTAGGCCATGAACTCCTGAATAATCTCATCCCATCTCATTCCAATCCCATTTTCCAGCACTTGGCCCACAGCATTGCATCACATTGAGAACATCAAACAGTACAGCACAACAACTGGTAATTTGGTCTGTGCCAGCCATGATGCCATTCTGCTCTAATTCCACTTAACTGCTTATCCCTCTATTCCTGCCGATTGATTTGTCTGTCCAACTGCCTCTTAAACTTTGTAAATGCAACTGCTTCGACCATCTCCTCTTGTAGCATCTTCCAAGTACTAACCACCTTCTTCGTAAAAAAACTTTCCTCACACATCTCCTTTAAACCTTTTCCTTTTCCTTAAACTTATACCCCTAGTATTTGACATTTCCACCCTGGGATAAAGACTATCCACCCTATGCATGCCTCTAAGATAATCTTTAAGCCTCAACCATCTCGTGAAGATGATCCAAGTTTGCCGAAATTCACATTACAGCTAATATACTCTAATCCATGCAACATCCTGGTAAACCCTCTTGTTCTTGAGAAACTTCATGAGGATGATCGCAGGTACAAAAGGACTGCCTTATGAGGTGAGGTTGAGTAGATTGGCCCTGTAATTATTGAAGTTTGGAAGAATGAGAGGCAAGTTTATAGAAACATTCAAGATTCTTAGGTGACTTGATAGGCTAAATGCAGAAAGTTTGTTTCCTCTTTTGGGAGAGCTTACAACCAGAGGGCATTGTCTCCGAATAAGGCACCATCCATTTAAGGCAGAGCTAAGAAGAAATTTCTTCCAGGAGAAAGTGAGGACTGCAGATGCCATAGATCAGAATCGAGAGTGTGGCACTGGAAAAGCACAGCAGGCAGCATCCGAGAAGCAGGAGAATCAATGTTTCGGGCATCAGCCCTTCATCAGGAATTCCTGCTCCTCAGATGCTGCCGGACCTGCTGTGCTTTTGCATCAACACACTCTTGACAAGGAATTTCCTATATCAGAGAATAGTGAATTGTGGAATTTTTTACCGAAGGCGGCTATGGAGTTTGGGTTCTTAAGTGCATTCAAGGCTATGACAGAGAGACTTTTTTTAACTATGAATGGAATGAATGGTTGTGGAGAAAAGGCAGGAAAGTGGATTTGAGGATGATCAGATCAGCTATGATCTCACTGAGTGGTGGAACAGTCTCAGTGGTGAGAATGTTCTCTTTGCATTAGAGTAAAACTACACAGAATGCTCCAGGGGTAATCTCAACAAGTCCCTCTATAACATCAGTGAGGCATCCCAAATCTGAACTCCAATCATCTTGTAATGAAGGCCAACATACTACCTGCCTTCCTCATGGCTTGCTGCGGGTCAGGCAGTGAGGAAACTGTTGATACACAGTGTGGGCAAGTTTCCAAGCAGCTTTAGAGAAGGGTCAGAGAGGATGGCGATTGGTTCCACCTCAGCAGTTAATATTGAAGAAAACAATAGCAACTCATATGAAATGTGTAACCATTTGAAGACAACTGGTGGTGGTTTAACCTAAAGGTCACCACACCCCGGGCAATGGGAGAGATTGAGACAGTGGGATCTGCGCGTATTAATGACTTGTAACAAAAAAGTGAATGTTCTGTGTTCAAAATTGCAGGAGGGGTAAAACTGTTTAAAGATAGATATTTAGTGGGGGAAATGTTGGAAAATAGTGTATAATGTGGGAAGATAAGCGGTTGTTCATCATGGAAGGGAGAACAAAACATCAGAATATTCTTTAAATGGAAAAAGGTGCAACACAAAAGGACTTGGGAGAGACTTGTGCATGAAACATAGAAACATAGTACGCAGTGACAGGAGGTAATTGGGAAGGGTAATGGAATTCTGGTCCTTATTTCAAGCAGATTGGATATAAGAATAGAGACGTCTTACTAAAACTGCACAATATGTTGGTGAGACTACAATGGCATCCTGTGGGTAGTTTGGTCCCTTTATTTAAGCAATTCAGGGAAGATTCTTGGTATGCAGGGACTGTTTTATGAGCAAAGGCTAAAGCACTTGGAACTGCACTTACTGAAGAAAAGAAGAATTAAAGGTGATCTCAGGTGATATATATTGGATGCTTAAGGGATTTGATAGGGTAAATGCTGAAAAGATGTTTCCCCTCCTGGGACCAGAGACTTCGAGTAAAGGAACTTCAGTTTAAGACTGAGATGAGCAGGAATTTCTTCACTCGGAGGGTTTGAATATTTGGAACTCCTTGCCACAGAGAGCTGTGGGGACCAGGATCCTTGTGCGTTTTTAAGACTTTGATAGATAGATTCTTGATTAGTCGGGGAATCAAGGAGTACAGAGAAAGGTCAAGAAAGTGGATGTGAGGAATGTTGGAACAGCCATGATCCTGTTGAATATCAGCGCAGTTCTGCAAGGTAGAAGGACCTACTCCATGTCCTATCTCTCAGAATAGTATAGAACATCCTGTACTTTCATGTGCACTCAAATACAGAAGGACAGGCATACAGTGAAAAGTTTCACAATATCACCTGTTATGGCGCAATCTTCGATACAAGCACTTAGATATAAATTGTAGATAGAAAAGAGGAATACAAAGAAAAGTAGAATTAGAATCCTTCCAGTGTGGAAATAGGCCAGTTGGCCGAACAAGTCCTCTGAAGAGTATCTCACCCAGACCTGGACCCATACCCTATTAGTCAACATTTACCCCTGACGTATGTTCCTAACCTACACATCTCTGAACACTATGGACAATTTAGCATAGCCAATTCACCTCATCTGCACATCTTTGGCTTGTGGGAGGAAACCGGAGCACCCGGAGGAAACCCATGCAGACACAGGGAGAGTGTGCAAATTCCACACAGACAGTCGCCCGAGGATGGAATCAAGCCCAAGTCCCTGGCGCTGTGAAGCAGCAGTGCTAACCACTGAGCCACCGTGCTGCCCCCCCCCCCCCACCTCGGCCAATGCACCGGGGCTATTTCCCCACATTTTCTGCTACTCCGACTCCCTCCCCATGCTGGCCTCCTTCCAGGACTACTTTCCCCACCTCGGCCAATGCACTGGGGCTATTTCCATACATAGAACATAGAACATTACGCCGCCTGTCATACTAATCTGAAGCCCATCCCACTTACACTATTCCATATGCCTGTCCAATGACGACTTAAATGTACTTAAACTTGGTGAATCTACTACCGTTGCAGGCAAAGCATTCCATACCCTTACTACTCTCTGAGTAAAGAAACTACCTCTGACATCTGTCTTATACCTGTCTCCTCTCACTTTAAAGTTGTGTCCCCTCATGTTTGTCGTTCCCATACTTGGATGGTCTTGATGATCTTGTATGTCTCTATTAAGTCACCTCACAACCTTCTTCTCTCTAATGAGAACAGCCTCAAGGCCCTCAGCCTTTCCTCGTAAGACATTCCTTCCATATCAGGCAACATCCTAGTAAATCTTCTCTGCACCCATTCCAAAGCTTCCACATTCTTCTTATAATGTGGTGACCAGAACTGTACACAATACTCCAAGTGCGGCCGTACCAGAGCTTTGTACAGCTGCCGCATAACCTCCTGGTTCCGGAACTCAATCCCTCTATTAATGAAGGCCAAAACACTGTATGCCTTCTTAACAACCCTGTCAATCTGTGTGGCAACTTTCAGGGATCTGTGTACATGGACACCGAGATCTCTCTGCTCATCTACACTCCCAAGAATCTTACCATTAGCCCAGTACTTTGCATTCTGATTACTCCGTCCAAAGTGTATCACCTCACACTTGTCCACATTAAACTCCATTTGCCACCTCTCAGCCCAGCTCTGCATCCTATATATGTCTTTCTACAACCTACTACATCCTTCGTCACTATTCACAAATCCACTGACCTTAGTGTCATCCCAATATTATCCTTGGTTGGCCCTAAGTTAACTCTCGTCATTCTTTTATTCCTGACATACCTATGGAAAACCTTACGGTTAACCCTGATCCTATCCGCGAACAACTTCTCATGTCTCCTCCTGGCTCTTCTGAGCTCTCTTTTTAGGTCTTTCCTGACTTCCTTGTAACCCTCAAGCGCCCTAACTGAGTTTTCACATTTTGTCCTAACATAAGCCTTCTGCTTCTTGATCAGAGATTCCACTTCCTTAGTTATCCATGGCTCTCACGTTCTATATCTTCCTCTCTGCCTGACAGGTACATACTTATCTATGACACACAGGAGTTTTTCTTTGAATAAGCTCCAAATTTTTAATGTGCTCATCCCCATTCTATGCTTCCTAAATCTTTCCAAATTGCATCGTAATTTCCCTTCCTCAGATATTGTCTGCTGTTCCAGGACTGCCTCCGTCACTGCGGCCAAATGCACTAGGGCTATTTCCACACATTGTCTGCTGCTCCAGGACTGCCTCCCCCATCGCAGCCAATGCACTGGGGCTATTTTCTCATGTTTTGTACTGCTCCAGGACTGCCTCCCCATGCTTGCTGCGGCTCCAGGATTCACCTCCACGACCTACCATCTCTCCATTTAAGGGGAAAAAAGGGAGAAAAACCATAAAAAGAATAGGCAGAGCAGAAGAACTCTGATTGGAGCCTCTTTCTCTGCCGTCATCTTGTTGTTTATTCTTATGACTTTTTTTTCGGCTGGTGCAGGAATTAAATCTTCATTGTTGGCATCACCTTGCATCGCATTCCAGCTAACCAGCCAACTGAGCTAGCCAACCCCAAAAGCGACACAACAATGATATAAATATGGGAAGTTCAAAGACCGTATGCATATGATGATACACAGGAATCGGTCAAGATAGAGCCAGGAAAGCTAATTGAGAAATAGAAAAGGAGAGGTTGTAGGGAATATTCAGGAGGGAGAAAAGGGAAGTGAGAGGGAGAGAGAGAGAGTGGGGGTGGGGGGGTGGGGTGGAGATTCAGAGAGAGTCAGGGAGAGGTAGCGAGATTCCTGCAGCAGCTGAATATCCAAATATCAGTTCATCCAAACTGTTGCCATTGTGTCAATGTAGATAATATTTCTTTGTGTGTGTGTGTTTAGGCGTGATTGTGAATGCCAGTGTGTGAGTGCATTTTACTGTGTATACATGTTTTTGTACGGAATCTTTGTAAGTGAGTGTATGCATGAGAAAGTGCGTATATCTGTGTGTACAGTCCTGAAGAAGGGTCCTGCCTGAAACATCGACCCTCTTGCTCCTCGGATGCTGCTGGACCTGCTGTGCTTTTTCCAGCGCCACGCTTTATCAACTCTGACTCTCCAGCATCTGCAGTCCTCACTTTCTCATGTGTGTATGTGCATGTGATTGCGAGTGTGCACTTGTCAATAATTGTGTGCATGGGTGTGTATATTGTCTATGTGTGTCCTGTGACAGAGGATATGTGTGTGTCCTCTCTGATTGTTTAAGTACTGTGTTTGTTTGAGTCATGGAAAAAAACATCTGGTTCACTAATGTTCTTAAGGGAAGGAATCTGCCATCCTATCTGGTCTGTTCTACATTTGACTCTGGACCCACAGCAATGTGGATGACTCTTAACTGCCCTCTGGTCAATTAGGGACGAGCAATGAATGCTGGCCTAGCCAGCGACACCCTCATCTCATGAGTGAACAAACAAAAAATGTTTGTAGGATAAAAGCCAACAGTTATTGCTTGTCCCTTACTGTCCAAATGGCATTAGGAATGAACTAAATTACTCTGAATCGGGAGTCACATGTAAATTAGGCTAGGTAATGATTGCAGGTTTCCTTCCTTAAAGGACATTAATGAAGTAGATAGTTTCTCGTTTTACCCTGCCACCCCTCCCGACCCTGATAATCAACAACATTTATACATTTGCCATTCGTCTCTGAATTCGCTATGATCTCTCAGTCCCATGGTTCCAACCATGTCCTGAGTTCATCTGTCTTACCTGTCAGGCACACCCCCCTTACTAGTTTAAATCCTCTGGAGCAACTCAGGAAAATCTCGCCGCCAGTATATGAGTCCCCTTTCAATCCAGGTGCAACCTATCCTTCTTTTACATGTCACCACCACCCCAAAAGAGATTCCAATGATGCAAAAGTGTGAGTGCGTCTCCCCTGCACCATCTCCTCAGCCATGCATTCATCTTGCTCTATCCTCCTATTCCTGCCCTCACGAGCATATGACACTGGAAGTAATCCAAATATTATTACATTTGCAGACCTGCTTTTTTAAGCTCCTGCCTAATTCCCTATATTCTTTGTTCGGAACCCTTGGACACTTGTCTCTCTATGTCCTTGGATTCAATGTGTACAATTACCTCCAGCTGGTCTCTGTCTCCTTTGAGAATATTCTGCACTCTCTCTGAGGGATCCTTGACCCTGACACCCAGGAGGCATCATATCATATGATATCTCATTGCCGGCCACAGAAATGTCTGTCTGTGACTCAGACCAGAGAGTCCCTTATCACAGTCAATCATTTGGAACCTGACTTACCCTTCATTATATTGGAGGCAATCTTGCTACTGGAAACCTGGCTGTCAGTGCTACCTTCCCATGAGAGTACCTCACCCCGACATTTTCCAAAAACAGCATGCTTGTTTGAAAGGGTGATAGCCATAGGATACTCCTGCATGACCAGCCTCCCTCACCAACCTTTCCAATAGGTAACCCATCTACCTGACTG
This sequence comes from Chiloscyllium plagiosum, assembly GCF_004010195.1. NCBI lineage: Eukaryota > Metazoa > Chordata > Chondrichthyes > Orectolobiformes > Hemiscylliidae > Chiloscyllium > Chiloscyllium plagiosum. Next base: position 29,044 of record NW_025215381.1, read on the forward strand.
TATATGTGGCTTTTCTCCTTTCCTATAAACTCCATCCAACCAACAGCTTCTATAATTTCCTCATTGCCTCTAACTACTTCTCTAGCCTAACAATGCGATCTGATAGGATTCGTAACGAAGTTATTGAAGGGGATTTGGAGCGACAGGATTTACGTGCACTTGGAAAGGGATAGTTAACATGGCTTTTTGTGTGGGAAATTGGCACTCATTAACTTGATTGAGGTTTTTTAAGCGGCGATAAAGAAGACTGATGAAGGCAGAGCAGCAGACATTGTCGACATAGACTTCAGCAAGGTGGGTGACAATGTTCCACATGGAGTATTAGAGGCTGAGGAGTGACCATATAGACGTTTATAAAATCATGATAGGGTGAATAATCGAGGTCTTTTCCCCAGGTTAGGGGAGTCCAAAAGAAGAGCTTTAATTTGAGGGAGGATACATTTAGAACGGACCTAAGGGGCAACATTTTTTAAAAGCAGAGGGTGGTTTGAATATGGAACGAATTGCCAGAGGAGGTGAAGGAGGCGGGTGCAATTACAACATTTGAAAGGAATCTGGATGGGTATGTCAATAGGAAGGATTCAGAGGGATATTGGTCAAATGCTGGCATGTGGGACTAGGTTTATCAAGGTTATCTGGTTAATGCTGGCAACTTTAGTAAAGAGCCTGTTACCATGCTATGCAACTCCATGACTCTATGAATCTTGATTTGCAATTCTAAGGTAGCAAATTACAATTGGAATATTTGGAGTCGAAGCCAATTCATTTGTGGTTGATTCACTCGATCAAACTTCAGGTTCTGTTCATTTCAATTGCCGGGGTTGCCAGAGTTTAATAGTTTGGAGATCAAAGTTCACATAATAGAAGTCTAAGAATTTCCATTCATAAGAGTGACCCAATATTTACTGACAGTGCTATTACTCGATCAGAATTAGAACCTGTACCAATTGTTTGTCTTGTTTTGCCTTGTGGAGAGGAAGGAATTGTTCGCATTGTTAGCAGTTCAGTTTATTTAGACTAGAGAATGGAGCAGCACAAACGGCAGGCTCATTAACACTGCAGGCAATTGCAAAGGTCAAGGGAATACATGGTGTTGAGGGCAGGGGAGGGGATAATTTTGTTAATGAAGTGTCACATTTCATCAAGGTATGTAGGTAATCCCAACTACCTTCATCGAGTGGTTGTTATCGGATGTGTACTGCCTGAGGGGGCACTGGAGCCAGATTCAATCACGGCTTTCAGGAGAGAGT
>NW_025215381.1:30793-33342 GCF_004010195.1 Chiloscyllium plagiosum
TGATGCAATGTCTCGAGCTTAATGCATTAATTTAAACAAACAAATTGCATTCATTCATTTAACAAATGAATCTTCAATCGTACATTCAATGAATGAAACGTAATTTATGGATTGAATGAAACAAACGTAAATCCTACATTAAAAGAACCAAACTGCACTCATTTACTTCCTAAAACAAACTGCATTCATTCATTCATTCATTGTTTCAAACTGCACTCATACATTCACTGAAAGAAACTCTACGTCTTAATTCAATGAGTAAAGCTTATCTCGTTAATTCCATACCTCGAGCTTAAGGCATTCATTCAATGAATAAATAAAACTTCAATCGTACGTTCAATGAAGGAAACGTTACTCAATGATTCAATAAAACACACTGCAAGTGGTAATTCAATGAGTAGAAATTCTCCAATTCATTCAATTTATCAAGCTTAATTCGTTCCTTCAAAGACTGAAAACTGAATTAATTCATTCTTGAATCAACCTGGATTCGAGCTGGAATCATGCATTCAAAGAATCAAATGTTATTTATGGATTGAATGAAACAAACGTAAATCGGACATTAAAGGCATCAAACTGAACACATACATGCACTGAAACAAACTGTACGTGTTAATTCAATGAGTAAAGCTTATCTCGTTAATTCAATATCTCGATCTCAAGGCATTCATTCAAAGAAACAAAGTACATTCATTCTGTTATTCAATCAAACAGCAATCGTACATTCAATACATCAATCGTTTTCACTGATTTAAAGGTACAAACTTAACACAGACATTCAGTGAGTTCAGCTGCATTCATTCAATCAATCAAACTGCACTCAAAGATTCAATGAAACACCGCGAGTTACTTCATGTAGTTAGAGCACATCTCGTTAATTCAATGTCTCGATCCTAATGCAGTCATTCAATGAAACAAATTTCATTCATTCATTGAATAAATAAAACCTCAATCGTACGTTCAATGAAGGAAACGTTACTCATTGAATAAAACTGCCCTCATTTATTTACTAAATGAATGACTGAATGCTGTTTGTTTTAGTAATAAAATTCATTCAGTGTATCAATCTGCGCTCATGCATTCACTAAATGAAACTGCACATGTTATTTCAATGAGTAGAGCTTATCTCATTACTTCAATTTCTTCATCTTACGGCATTCAATCAAAGATGTCAACTGCATTCATTCATTCAAAGAACTGTATTCATTCATTCAAAGAATCAAACTGCACTCACTGGTTCAATAAACAAACTGCGAGTGCTAATTCAAGTAGTAGAGCTTCTCTCGTTATTTCAATGTCTCCAGCTTAATTCATTCATTCAATGAAACAAACTGCATTCATTCATTCAACAAGTGAAACTTCAATCGTACATTCAATGAATCAATGTTGCTCATTGATTCAATGAAAGAAAAGTAACACGTTCATTTAAGCATTCCAACTGCATTCATTAATTGAATCAAACTGTGTTAAGTTTGTTTCTTTAAATCAATGAAAACGTTTGATTTATTGAATGTACGATTGCGGTTTAATTGAATAAAAGAATGAATGTACTTTGTTTCTTTGAATGAATGCGTTGAGCTCGAGATATTGAATTTACGAGATAAGCTTTACTCATTGAATAAACACATACAGTTTGTTTCAGTGAATGCATGAGTGCAGTTTGAAACAATAAATGAATGAATGAATGCAGTTTGTTTTAGTAAGTAAATGAGTGCAGTTTGATTCCTTTAATGTGTAGGATTTACGTTTGTTTCATTGAATCCATAAATAACTTGTTGAATGAATGAATGCAGTTTGTTTCATTGAATGAATGCATTAAGCTGGAGACATTGAATTAACGAGAGAAGCCCTACTAATTGAATTAACACACGCAGTTTGTTTATTGAATCAGTGAGTGCAGTTTGATTCTTTGAATGAATGAATGCAGTTCTTTGAATGAATGAATGCAGTTTGTTTTAGTAAGTAAATGAGTGCAGTATGATTTCTTTAATGTGGAATTACGTTTGTTTCATTCAATCCATAAATTACGTTTCATTCATTGAATGTACGATTGAAGTTTAATTTGTTAAATGAATGAATGCAATTTGTTTGTTTGAATTAATGCATTAAGCTCGAGCCATTGTATTAACGAGAGAAGTTCTACTACTTGAATTAGCACTCGCAGTTTCATTCGTTGGATCAGTGATGACAGCATGATTCGTTGAATGAATGATTGCAGCTGGTTTCGTTGAATGAATAACTTAAGATGGAGATATTGAAGTAATGAGATTAGCTCGACTTATTGAAATAACATGTGCAGTTTGTTTCAGTCAATGTATGAGTGTAGTTTGATACACTGAATGAATGACTGAATGAAGTTTGTTTTAGTAAATAAATGAGAACACTGTGAATGATTTAATGAATTATTGATTGAATGCCGTAAGATGAAGAAATTGAATTAATGTGATAAGCTCTACTCATTGAAATAACATGTGCAGTTTCTTTTAGTGAATGCATGAGCGCAGATTGATACACTGAATGAATGCAGTTTCCTTTAGTAAATAAATGAG
>NW_025215381.1:33647-36780 GCF_004010195.1 Chiloscyllium plagiosum
ACACCCAATGCCACCCTCACCCTGATGGCCACATTTGTGTGTGGCTGCATCAAGCTGTGCGTGGATCCCCAGTACGCAAACAGCAAGTGTCACTACGTACTGAGGTTCTACCTGTCCCCGGTGTTGCGAAGGATGGGCCTGGCCTCGCTGCTGCGGAACGCTTCGAGTAGTTGGACCGTTCCGTATCACCTGTCCTTCGTGGAGAAGTTTATGAAGAAAAACACCTTTGACCACAAGTCCATCAGGAAGTGGTCAGCACGTAGTGTCCTTGAGACCTTTCGGGCAAAGGAGAGAGCGGAGCCTGTCGAGCGGTTCCCTGAGCAGACTGTCAAAGTCATTTGGCAGAATGCTTCATCGCCAGAACTTTCCAACAAGCACCAGGACATAGCTTGGCTGGTGGTGAGAAGGGCTCTGCCTGTGAGATCCTTTATGCACGCCTGGACACTTAGCCGCACCGTACGCTGCCCTCTAAGCGGCCCTGGGGGGGGGGGGGGGTGGCGAGACTGTCACACACCACCTTCTGGAATGTGCCTATGCAGAAGACGTCTGGAGAGGAATGCAGTGGTGTTTGTCCAGGTTTGTCCCGAGCAGCGCCGTGACGTGGGACTCTGTGCTCTACGGCCTGTTCCCCGGGACGCACACCGAGACGAACATCAACTGTGCCTGGAGGATCATCAACTCGGTGAAGGACGCTCTCTGGGCGGTCCGAAACCTGTTGATCTTCCAGCTGAAGGAGTTGACCCCAACTGAGTGTTGCAGACTGGCACATTCCAAGGTCCAGGACTACGTGTTGAGGGACGCGCTGAAGGTTAGGGCAGCTGCCGCCAAGGCGTGGTGGGGAAAGACCACCGTGTAACATCTGCCTGCCTAAAGAAGAACAGGGGGCCCGCGCAGTCATTTAGGCTCTGCTGACGCCTCAGCTAAAAATGTAATTGTACAGACCTGTAAATAGGAATGGTTACTCTGTTTTCGGTATGCACACAAATGGAATGTTTACATATGCATGGCATGTCCAGTTGTACAGATCATCAAAGTATTTTATGAATAATGTATATTTTTGAAATAAAAAAAAAGGATGAGAGTCACCTATGCACAGATGGCCGGAGGTGGCAACATGAGCTGTGGACTGCCTAAGACCAGCAAGGTACCACAAAACAGCACGGGAACGGTGTCTGGAGGCACCCAGAAGGAAGGGCAGGCTGTAGCGGAGCAGACGGCAGATAGCGGGGAGATACAGCAGCCGATCCAAGCTCCTTCAAGACAGACGGAGGAAATGGAAGAGGAGGGATCAAAGGAGACAGAGGATTGGATTACTGTCAAAAGCAGGAAGCGGAAACCTCCCAAAGCCACCCAGCGAAGGGGGAAGCAACACCTACACGATGAGGATACAGGCAGCTCTTCTGAAGGTGAGGGCGGGCGCAAGGAGGGTCGTCACCAGAGGAAGAGACAGAGCGCTGTGGGGAAAGAGGAGGGCAGCACCGCCCAAGCAGGAAAAGACGATCCCTCTGAGGGGATGGGTAAAGGCCTCCCTCCACCCGGTGAGAACCAAGAGGTACCCACCGGCCTACAGCTCCAGGTAACTGGGAGCAGCGGTCCTGTGACAGCCCCGCTGTCAGATGGAGAACTGGACTATGCGGACCCTGGGCCCGACCCGAAGACACCAGCGTGGAGCCGGACAGCTACCCCAGCGGGGCAAGACCAGCAGCAAATGGACAGTGCCAACCTTGTAAACTGTTAAAATGGGGTTAAAAATTGCTAGCATCAATGTGCGTAGCATCAAATCGGCTACGAGATGTGTTTCTACGATGGCCTTCCTAGCCAACATTAAAGCCGACGTCCTGTTTCTGCAGGAGTGTGGGATACCGCACCTCAGCAGCTACAGGAGATGGTCGAGCTTGTGGGCCCATGGGCCATCAGTTTGGTCGGGGGGACAACGATAGCCGCGCCTCCGGCCTGGGTATCCTGTTGCGAGGAGGCAACTTCACCATCTCCGAGGTTAAGGAGGTGGTGGGTGGGCACCTCCTCGTCGCCGACGTCATGTACAGGAATGCTCCCCTGAGACTGATTGATTGATTAATGTGTACGCCCCAGTGGGTAAGAGTGAACAGTTGGCCGTCCTTCAGCAGCTTCCACTGTTGCTGGCTACGTCCAGGCCGGTCATTCTGGCCGGAGACTTCAACTGTATCATTGATGCAGATGGACGATCCGGTTGGGGGGGACAGTAAACTGGACGCCACGTCCAGAGCCCTGATGGACACGGTAAAAGATGCCAAGCTGCACGACGTCTTCAGCACCCCTCCAGATGGAGTGCAGTGTAGATACACCTGGTCACGGGCAGACGGGTCTATCCACTCAAGGATAGATTACCCGTTTGTGTCCCGAATGTTCTTGGTCAGATCAACCGACATCAAGCCTGCGTTCTTCTCTGACCACTGCCTCCTGCTGGCCGACTGTCACCTACAGGACGAGCAGCAGGCTGGTGAGGGAACATGGAAGCTGAACACAAAGCTGTTGACCCCGGGAAACATTGAGGAGCTCAAGAGGGACTACGCACGTTGGTGAACCGTGAAGCCCCTCTTTGAGTCCCCAGTGGACTGGTGGGAAACAGTAAAAGGGAACATCAAGAGGTTCTTCATCCTCAAAGGTGTTCAGGAGGTGAGAGAGAGGCAGGCAAAACTGTCCCAGCTCCAGGAAAGTATGCAGAACCTGCTCCTGCTGCAGACGATGGGGGGTGGATGTCACAGAGGACCTCGAGGAGGTGAAGGGCCAGCAAACCTCGCTCTTTGCCTCGGAGGCCTTCAAGATAATCTTCCGGTCCAGGGTCCGCTCGGTGGAGCAGGACGAGCTTTGCTCACGTTTCTTCTTCCAGAAGGTGCACAAAGAGAGTTCCGTGCTCAGCTCCATGAAGGAAGAAGATGGCTCGATAACGTCATCTCAGGCTGACGTCATGAGGATCAGTAAATCCTTCTATGCCAGTCTGTATGACGCAAAGCCGACCGACAGCACGGCCTCCCAGTCGTTCCTGTCCTCTATCACGGAGGTCTTAGACGACAGAACACGGGAGAGGCTGGACCAGCCGCTATCTCTGGACGAGCTGACCAAGGCCCTCGAGTCCTTCGAAAAGAATAAAACT
>NW_025215381.1:36918-67793 GCF_004010195.1 Chiloscyllium plagiosum
AGGGTTGGACACCTGTCTGATCAGTCTGGACCAGGAGAAAGCCTTTGAGGATATCACACAGGTATATGAGAGATGTTCTCTCCAAAATGGGCTTTGGGGAGGGAATCTGCAATTGGATCAGACTGCTCTACACCAACATTGTCAGTGCAGTCTCAATCAATGGGTGGGAATCAGATAGCTTCCCAGTCAGATCTGGAGTCAGGCAGGGCTGCCCTCTCTCTCCTGCCTTGTTTGTGTGATGCATAGAGCCATTTGTTGAGTCCATCAGGAAGGATGCGAGCCTGAGAGGGGTGACTATTCCTGGCAGCTGGGGCCTGCAGGTTAAGGCCTCCCTGTACATGGATGACGTCGCCGTTTTCTGCTCGGATCCACTATCCGTGCACAGACTCATCTTCATCTGTGACCAGTTCGAACGGGCCTCGGGGGCCAAAGTAAACCGAGGCAAGAGCGAGGCCATGCTCTTCGGGAACTGGGCAGACCAATCCTCCATTCCCTTCACCGTCAGGACTGACCACCTGAAGGTGCTGGGTATTTGGTTCGGAGGGGCCTAGGGCGTGTGCCATGTCTTGGGAGGAGCATATCATGAAAATGAGGCAGAAACTGGGCGGATGGAAGCTACGGTCGCTCTCCATCGCGGGAAAAAACCTGGTCATCAGGTGTGAGGCACTGTCATTGCTGTTATACGTGGCACAGGTCTGGCCTATTCCCAGAACCTGTGCCGTCGCAGTCACCTGGGCCATCTTCCACTTTATGTGGAGATCAAAGAGTTCCAAATGAACTCGCTGTACAAATATCTGGGCAACGGGGGAAAAAATACACCCAATGCCACCCTCACCCTGATGGCCACCTTTGCGTGTGGCTACATCAAGCTGTGCGTGGATCCCCGGTACGCAAACAACAAGTGTCACTACGTACTGAGGTTCTACCTGTCTCCAGTGATGCGAAGGATGGGCCTGGCCTCACTGCCACGGAACGCCCCAAGTGGTCTGACCATTCCGTATCACCTGTCCTCCGTGGAGACATTTATGAAGCAAAACACCTTTGACCACAAGTCCATCAGGAAGTGGTCAGCACATAGTGTCCTTGAGACCTTTCGGGAAAAGGAGAGAGCGGAGCCTGGGCAGACTGTCAAAGTCATTTGGCAGAATGCCTCATTGCCAGAACTTTCCAACAAGCACCAAGACATGGCTTGGCTGGTGGTGAGAAGGGCTCTGTCTTTGAGATCCTTTATGTACGCACTCTCTGCCGCACCGCACGCTGCCCCGAAGTGGCTGTGGAGGGGACGGGACTGTCACACACCTCCTTCTGGAATGTGCCTACGCAAAGGAAGTCTGGAGAGGAATGCAGTTATGTTTGTCGAGGTTCGTCCCGAGCAGCTCCGTGACGTGGGACTCCGTGCTCCCCGGGATGCACACTGAGACGAACATCAACTGTGTGTGGAAGATCATCAACCTGGTCAAAGATGCTCTTTGGTCTGTCCAAAACCTGTTGATCTTCCAGTTGAAGGAGTGTTGCAGACTGACACATTCCAAGGTCCAGGACTACGTGTTGAGGGATGCGCTGAAGCTTGAGGCAGCTGCCGCCAAGGCACGGTGGGGAAAGACCACCTTGTAAGGTCTGCCTGCCTAAGAACTGGAGGCCCACTCAGAAATCAGGCCCCGCTGACGCCTCAGCAGAATACCTGGATGGTCAATGTACAGACTTGTATATGCGAATTATTAATTACAATCTCTGTATTGTAAAGAAATGGAATGTATGGCATCACCAATTGTACAGATATCAACATAATTTTATGACTAAAGTATAAAGTATTTTTTAAATAATAAAACGTTCTTGTCAGTTTGAGTGACTGGGGCTAACATGGCGGAAGAAGAGGTTGCTAAGCTGCAGAAATGCCTGGCGCTCCTCTGCCAGGAATATGTGAGTGTGTTTTGCTTTAAAGTTCTTGTCAGTTTGAATATCTGATCCATCGCTGAATTAGGGACTGAATATTGATCTGGTTTGCGTATGCAGGAGTTGGAGTAGGAGCTTGATCCACCAATTTCACGCATTATCCTATTATTGCAATGCCTCTGGGAATGGTGCACTCCCATTAAAAAATCTGAAAAGCAGCTTTATTACTTTTGTATGTGTTTGCTTTATATCTCATGTACTGAGTGTATGCATAAGAAAGCATACAGACAGCTTTTGGTTGGTGAAGTCAGTGCAAATCAACTTGTTCTAGATTACGATTTATCTGCGTCTTTCTGCATGTTCAGCACTCACTCTCAATGTTATCACTTCAGTCCTTGTTCATGCCGCCCCTTCCCACCAATTCTGAACAACAAAGTTGCCCATCAACTCTACCTAATGGCAAATTACATTTCAGAAAACAAAATGGAGAATACGAAGCTATTGAAGCATTCAACAGTTTGGATTTTGATGATGATGAAGACGAGTCGGATGTATTGAACGAGAGATTTTGAGAACACTTGTGAAGCAGGAAAAGACAGAGTATTAGAGATGTTCAGCACGGAAACATACCCTTCAGCCGAACTCGTCCATGCCCAGCAGATATCCTAACCTAATCTAGTCCCACTTGCCAGCACTTGGCCCATATCCCTCTAATCCCTTCTATTCATATATCCTTCCAGATGCCTTTTCCTCTGGCAGCTCATTCCATACATGCACCATTCTCTGCGTGTAAACGTTGCCCCTTAGGTCCCTTTTAATTATTTTCCCTCTTACCCTAAAACTATGCCCTCTGGACTCCCCACGCCAAGGAAAAGAACTTGTCTATTTACCTTATCCATGCCCCTCATGGATAAGGTAAAAAAGTTTAAACATTTTTTACAAAATTACGAAGTAATACAAACAGGTATAAACACTAATATACAATTAAATATATATATAAAAAAAGTAATAAGTAATAGCCAAAACACAGAAAAGAGGGAAAAAACCCAACTAACTGCCAATCTATCCTACAAACAACCAAGAATTAAATAGGATAATATACATTACTGGCAAAAAGTAACAGAATAATTAAATAAATAAGTACATACTCAAAATTGATTAACATGACGTCATAATAAAACCCATATTTATAGGGGATTACTCCTCCCGGAGCCCCCTGGACCAGCCCGAACCACTACCACAGGCAGACAAAACCCCTTGACAGTATGGCTGAAATATTTGTGTCGATATAGTTCAGAAATGGCTGCCATATTTTATAGAATAATTCAGTTTTTTGGTGCACCATATTTGTGAGCAAGTCAAGGGGGATATATTCCATGATTAACCTGTGCCAATTCGAATGTCCTGGAGGGCTTTCAGCTACCCAACTGACAAAGATAGTTTTCCTTGCACGAAAGGAGAGAATGGAAAATAGTTTCCTCCCGTGCCATCCAGGGAGGGCAAATTCGAAAAGCACAGGAGAAGAGACGCTGGATCCAATCTAATCTCTGTTCCCAAGATCACTGTCAGAGCATTCGCTATTCTGTCCCATTACCTACGGATCTTGTGACATGTCCATTGACAGTGCGTGAGAGTGCCCACTTCTATTTTGTATTTAGGACACATTGGTGATATTCCTGCATTAAATTTTGCGAGTCGTTCAGATGCTGTATGAGCCCTATGGTGTATCTTTAATTGAATAGCTTGCGTTCTATTACAAATAGAGATCTTTCTGGTACTTTCCCAGATGTCCTCCCACATTTCTAAAGAGTTTTCTAACCCCAATTCTTGGTTCCATGTTTTAAACAGTTGTTCCATGCCTTTCGATACTTTATTGTAAAATGAGTGATAAAGAGTACTGACTGAGGTGGACCCATTGACCACAGCACTCTTCTTTCCCTCTCCGATTGGTAGGGACTGTCTAATAATGTGGTCTTCTTCTGTATATAATCTCGTATTTGTAAATACTGAAAAGAGGTCTCTATTAGGCAGTCCAAACTTCTGGCGCAACTGTTCAAAATTGAACAAGTCCCCCAAACAGGAGATACCTCTGGACCTCTAGTTTTTAAATGTAGCGTCTGTCAGCCCTGGCTGAAAACCCGAAGCTCCCACTATACGAGTGTAAGGAGAGGTTTTTTGTAGGTTACCCTCATTTTGCCGCATTGTCCTCCAGGCTTTAATTTGTATTTGTATTTGTATTTAATACAATCAGGTTTTTGCAATAGTCCATGATAGCTCTCATCTTATCTAAAAACAAAAGATTGATGAGGAGACACTTTACTTGGGAGGTCTCAATGTCGAAGCAAATTGATTGTGGGTCATAAGCGACCCAATCAGCTACATAGTACAATAAAGAGCTCAACTGATACCTCCTGAAGCCTGGAAAATCCAGTCCTCCCCTTGCCTGTGGAAGCTGCAGCTTTTCTAATTTGATAAGGGGCCATCTATGATTCCAAATAAAGGAACCGAGGCTGGCGTTGTGTAGCTTACGCAACGCCAGCCTCGGCAACATCAGAGGGAGCATTCTCACAGGATATAGGAGATGATGCAGAATATTCATTTTAACTAGAGCTGCTCTGCCTAACCAGGATGTCGGGAGATCTCCCCAGCGTTGAAGGTCCTGCCTTGTTTTCTCTAGTCAGTGCACAAAATTGGCTTTATACAGCTGACCAAATATTGGGGTGATAAAAATACCTAAGTGACCCACCAGTGACCACTGAAAGGGAAAGCAAGATCCGTCCGATAAATTGGATATACCTGTGAGACGACCCAACGGCATGACCTCCGATTTCATAAAATTGATTTTATAGCCTAAGAACCTGCTAAATATATTGGTTACTTGAATTAAGCGTGGCACAGATATCAAAAGATTACTTAAGAAAAGGAGGACATCATCTGCATAGACAGTGATTTTATGTTTACCCAAACCAACCCTTGGAGCTATGTTAGAATCGGTTCGTATAGCTTCCACTAGTGGTTCCATTACTAGCGTGAATAGTAGCGGTGAGAGAGGACATCCCTACCAACACTGAAGCTATCCGAATCTAAACCATTGGTGATCACAGCTGCTTTGGGATCATTGCATAATACTGAGACCCATTTAGAAAATACCTCTCTGACATGAACCTTTCCAGTGTGTAAAAAAGACATGACCATTTTACCTGATCAAATACCTTCTCTGCAGCCAAGGAAACATCTAGTCCTGGTATTCTTCCCTGTTGACAGGCTTGTATCATATTTAAGACCGTTCTAATATTGTTAGTTGATTTACTGCCCTTAATAAACCCCGTCTGGTCCTCTTTTATGATATATGATAAGACCCTCTCCAATCTTAATGCTAACATTTCAGAAAGGATTTTAAAATCCACATTTAGCAAGGTCGATATGATGAGCAATCTTCTGGGGCCTTTCCTTTTTTAAGAATGAGAGAAATATTTGCTTCCCTCAACAAAGGCAGGAGGCAGCCCTGACTATGTGAGTGATTATACATGTATGTGGACTAGCCAGTTCCCCTAAAAATTCTTTATAAAACTCAACCTGGAATCTATCTGGTCCAGGCGCTTTGTCAATCTGAAGCTTTCTAATTGCATTGAGTACTTCCTGGGATGTCAGGGGAGCATTCAGGATTGACACCTGCTCCAAGATTAAGTCCGGAAAGGCCAAGTTTATAAAGAAGTACTCCATCTTCTTAGTTCTATCCTCACAGTCCTGCAATTTGTACTGTTCAAAATGGAACTTTCTAAAGACTGTATTGATACTTTTAGGATCACAAGTCAGAGTACCAGCACTTTCCCTAATGGACGTGATAGCTTGAGGAGCCTTTTTTGTCTAGTAAGATGTGCTAGGTATCTGCCAGGCCTGTCGCCATATTCATATAATCTTTGCTTTGCAAATAATATTTCCCTCTTTGCTTTTGGGTAAGTGTGGTATTCAAGGCTGTCCTTAGGGCTGTGATCCTTTGTAGCTTAGTAATAGAGGGCCTATCAACATACGCTGTTTTAGCTGCCTTCAAACGAGCCTTGAGCAGGAGCTGTTGTTCTCCCTTTTGTCTTTTCTGGGTCGCAGAATATGAGATGATCAAACTTCACGCATAAGCGTTAATGGTCTCCCACATCATCAACGGGTTACTGGCCGTACCTGAATTAATTTCCAAAAAGGTTTTAAATTCCTGAGAAAAATATTTTATAAATTTGCTATCCTTCATTATGAAAGAATCCATACGCCAATGTTGGGGCCCTGTCCCATCATCCCTTGTCTTAACTTCCATACATACTGCGGCATGATCAGAGATTGCTATATCTATTTTGCAGGACAATTTGGAATTCAAAAGGGTCAAGTGAGCTAACAGCATATCAATTCTAGTATGACACTTGTGTGGGTTAGAGTAGAAAATAAAGTCTCGTCCTGGGAGGTGAAAGCATCTCCACGCATCTACTAGCCCTAGCTCCTTATTCGGATCCGCCAATTGTCTAGATCTAAGAGATATTACCCATGGTACTCTTAGGTATCCTTTCTATCTCTGAGTCCATAATACAATTAAAATCTACTCCTATAATTGTATGGCAGGCCCCAAAACCATCAACTTGGAGAACACTTCCATCACAAATTTGAAGGGGTGTGCCGGGGGGGCAATAAGTTTCAAAATTCCATACTCCCCTCCGTATATTAGGGCTTTGATTAGTATATACCGTCCAGACTCATCTTTTATCTTCCTTCTTTTGAAAGGAAGATTCTTCTGAATGAGAATGACCATCTCCTACTTTTTGAACTAAAAGATGAGAAAAAAGCCTGGTCAAACCCACCCTGTTGTAATTTTAAGTGCTCTTTCTCAAGTAGATGTGTCTCCTGTAAGAGAACTATATCAACCCTTTCTTATTTGAGGTTTGATAATATCTTCTTCGTTTGATTGGTGAATTACTCCCCTTGACATTCCAGGTGCACTACCTAAGCGAATGGCTAGCCATGATCGTCCAGGCAAGCCCGAGACCCCACAAGAGGAAGAACCCCACCCAAAACACCCTGAATAAAGACTATGGAAATTTCACAAAAGCAAAAATTATTTAAGACATTTACACCAACACAATTTAAAACTATTCCTAAGTAAAGAAAACAATATAAAACACATTTGAAAGGAGATTTTCCTGTTGCTCCCAGGGAGCATAACTACCTGTCAATAACCCCACCATAACTTCTCCTAACTAGTGCCCTGCCCTTGGCTCAGGCAATATAAAATGGAGTAGACAAATTCGAGTGTTCTATGAAGCCAAAGTTAAAAATGAGTGACCCACACCCCCCCCCAACACACACCAACACCTAGATGCGTTTAGCCAGTATAATACAAAATATAAATAGATAAAACTACAAAGTTACAATCACAGCAATTATTAGAAGACTAAGTAAAATGACAGATGAAGAAAATTCTGTTCTAAAAAAAGGTAGAATAAAACAAAAACCCTCCCACACAAATCGAATAAGCCACATGACCTGTAAAAAAAAAACATAGCGAATAACAGATAAGCGCCCCCCCACACTCCCCAGGGAAGATAATGAAAAAAAAAGATGAAGAAGGAAAAAAGGGTAAACCGGGTGTGGGTGGGGAGCCAAATGAAATCCTTATTCATACGGTTTAAGTCTCACACTCTATTTAAGAGAGTCCAAGAATTCTTTAGCCTTCTCTGGTGATCCAAAGTTATATACAGATCCTTCATGGCTGAAGCGCAGCGTTGCTGGGTAACATACGGAGTACTGGATATTTAGCTCTCTGAGACGCTTCTTTGCTTACTCAAATGTTCATCTCTTGTGGACTTCAGCTGGAGAAAAATCCTGGAATAACATTATCCTGGAACCCTTTGCATCATGGCCTGGGGATCGTTCCCCAGGACAAGTGAGGCTTGCAGGAGCATCTGCTTCTCTCTATAATATTGGAGCCAGAACAGAACTGGGCGGGGGCATTGATCTGACCCAGGCCTGCGTACAGCACACGGTGGGCCCACTCCACCCGCACCTGGCCTGGTCCGGACTCCAACTTTAATATTTGTGGGAGCCATTGCTCCATAAAGTCTACAAGTTAGCCTTCCTCTTCCCGTTCGGGAAGGCCCAGCAATCGAATTTTTTTCGACAGCCCCGATTGTTGAGGTCATTGATGTGCTCTTCCCAGGTCCGGAATCGCTGCTGAAGAGTCTGGGTCCGGCCCACCGCCAACTCGGCAGCAGTCTACGAGTTTGCGGCCTTTTGCTCTGCTCCTCCGACGCACTGTTCAGGTTTTTCACCTGAACCTGGATTCCTCAATGAAGGCGTCGATCTTCTCCTGCAGCTTGATGGTCCTGGAGAGCAGGCTTGCCTCAACAGGTAGGTCCCTCGAGGCGGCCGCGGACGTCTCCGCTGCTGCTGGAGGGGGTGAGGGACTGGTCCCTGCCTGTTGAGAGCTGCGTAAATTTTTGCCCTTTGTCATTTTAAGAACAACACCAAACTGTTCAAGTTTGATGTAAAATGACTAACTATGCTGGGCAAAAGCTTTTTAAATGATTTAAAAGATGTGGTGAAGGCGGGTGCCTCACTTTGCCCGAGTCTTAGGCAGAGCACGACAGACTCAGACTTGCAGCGTCGCCGCCATCTTGAAAACTCCCTCATCATTTTCTAAACTTCTACAAGGTCACCGCTCATCCTCCGACACTCCAGAGAGTATAGCTCCAGCCTATTCAGCCTTTCCCTACAGCTCAAACCCTCCAACCCTGGCAACATCTTTGTAAATCTTTAAGAATGTTTTTCATCACAGTGCAAGTGCAACTGGAATCAATAGGTGTGTTTGTGACGGCTTTATTTTCTCAGTTCAAAGGCCTGTGAGTTGAATCAGATAACATATTCACTGATGTAGCACACAATTGCGTGTAGTATCATGAATGACCAAGTCAGAGACATATTACTCCGAGAGCCAATTCTCACATTAACCAGTCCAATAGATACTTGTGGAGCTGGCGAAGTCAGCCAGAGTTAAATGAAAGCACTGCTTCAAGATGTAGAATTACCTGTCCACAAAGAACATTATTACTCTAAGAACACTAATAAACTTTCCAGCGCCTGAGACATGTCTTGCTCAGGGATTGGCATAACATCTCTGCCTTTCATTGGCTTTTTTGCAGTTTGATGCCTCAAACAGAACCTAATGTTTCACTTGTCTTGCCTGGTTTTTTATCGCAGACATAAACCAGGAAGCTTATCGTTGTTGTTAGCAGTGATCAATCAAGGGGCTCAACTAACAGGCACTTGGAACAGCAGCTAAAGCAGCAAACACACTGCATGTGCTTCAACCAAATGTTCACAACTCAAAGCCTCAGGGAACCACTTCTCAGTCAGGGCAAGGGAGACAGGATTCAATTAAGAAATCCTGGCACAGTATGTCCAGGGACTTTGTCATTGTTAGGGACAATAAAGATCAGGGAATCCGTGTCACTACAGTCCAGAAAGGTGGCCACACAAACTACCCATTACATCCTCCAAATGCTCCGATAGATTTTTTGATCCTGAATTCCCATTCACCAATCCATGCTGATACTGTCCATTCCTGTCTTTGGGGATCAGTTCGATGAAATTTTCAAGCAGCTGTTCAGAGGCCCCTGCAGTAACAGTGAAGTTGGGGAAGTCAGTTCTGGGCACTGGGGACAGCCTGCTTATAGGCAGAGTGGAATTGTGGAAGGAATGGGAAAGTCACCATATTAGAGGCGGAGGGCGTCAAGTTGTGGGTTACTGTGGAAGTGCGAATCACCATCACTGTCTCAGTTTTGATGTGATGGTTGGCATGACAATGCTCTGGGGCTGGGGCTGGGGCTAGGGCTAGGGTTAGGGGATTGGTAATGTTGTGAGGTAAAGCTTGTAAATGAAGGAGCTGTATGGGAAAGTACAGAAGCTCATGAACTCGACACAATGTGCAAGGAAGAAAGGAGAGTGAGGATGTCATGTTGCAGTTTTATAAGATTTTAGTTAAGCTTCCCCGAGAGTGTTGCGTTTAATTCTGGTCGCCACTTTACAGGAAGGATGTGGAAGATGTAGAAGAGGTTTACTAGGATGCTGCTTGTATTAGAGCGTGTGAGTTATAAGGAGACTCTAGAAGAACTCAGGTTGTTTTCCTTGGAGCAGCAGAGGCTGAGGGGAGACAATGTAGAAGGCTATAAAATTATGAGATGCATAAATAGAGTTGACAGTCAGAATCTCTTTCCCAGAATTGAAATGTCTAAAACTATAGAGCATACATTGAAGGTGAAAGTGGGAAAGTTCAGATGAGATGTGGGGCAAGGTTGTTTTCCACTGAGAGTGGTAGGTGTCTGGAGCATTATGTCAGGGGTGGTAATGGAGGCAGATATGATAGGGGTGTTTCAGGGACTTTTAGCCCCATAAGCATATGGATGTGCAAGGAATGGAGAGATATGGAGCAAGTGACCATCAACCAGATAGAACTGCCAGTTACTAAATATATGAAGACAGAGGTGAATGTATTTGCAGGTATGATGGGCAGCAACCTCATCGAAACCATAGACTAGAAATCATACAGTGTCATGATTGTTGTCAGGAGATCTGCCACAGCCATGGAGACCAGGGAAAGTTCTGAAGAGACTGTATTTCCCCCTGGACAGCATCACAATGCTCACCAGGTCGAGAGCAGATCAGGAAAATGCAAGCATGAGTATCTCCTTATATTGGAATCTATCTGCATTCCCAAGAATTGAGCAAATTAAAAACAGTATTGAAAGTGTCACCAATGACACCACTGAGGCCCTGACTGAGATCAATGCTGGGCTCATCGCAGTTAGAACAGTGGCCCTTCAGAAACACTTAGCCATGGATTGTCTGTTATTCAAAAGGAGAGTGGCACTTGTGCTGTTATTGGGTGGGAATGCTATACCTACATACCAGACAACCCTAAAAATGACGCCAATTTGGTGACTCATATTCACATGGAAGTCAAGAGATTTAGCTGCCCTTTTGATTCTGGGTGGTCTTTTTACCTCTCCTGGCTGAGTAAGTGGGGATCCTCCTTAGTCATTCGAGTAGTCACCTTTACTGTCATATTCCTCATACTTTGCCTCATATGGAGAACTACAGGCTATTGTTGTGCACAGTTTGTTCCTACCCATTTCCCCTCCAAAACTGGTGATTATCTTTCAGACCGTACCCCATGATGACCCCAGCAATGAATAGACGTGTATGAGTATGCAACCTTTCCCAGAAGGACTTGTGCCCCCTTTTTTGGATGAACCGATATCCTAAACTTTGGTGTTGATCTGGAAAACCAACAAGGAGGGAATTATAGAAGTAGTAAGAACTTGGCATACTGCTGCATGATGGGATACTTGACCTGGCTCTCAGGCTCGCAGCTGTAGTGGAAAATACTGCTGGAGAAAAAGACTAACGTTGTGTAATTACAGATTGATGAAATATAGGGAATGTACGTTGGTCTCTCTATTTCGTGCAACATCGGGAACAAAGGGAATAGCTGCATTGTGCTTTTGTCTATCTTGAATTATTGTACTCAACATTACTTGAGTGCTGAATGTAATCTAACTAAAACAAGCAAAGATTTTGTATCATTGTAAAAATATATCAGCTCGGGAGAGTGCGTGAGACAGCGAAGACTGTGGCAGCTTGTCCATGAATTCACGAAAAATAAAGCTTCTTCAAACAAGTCTCAAATTCTCAGACGAAGTAATTTCCATAACACTCCTAGTTCAGATTTTTTTCAAGTTTATTTTCAGCTGGTGACCTAGAGAAGCAGCTCCAGTGAAATGAGGTTCCATGCAACAAAAACGATCCTGGCTGACTACTCTCTGAAATTTCTCTTGCCTCTAAGAGCTTGTTTCACCAAGGGGTGTTTTTATGGGAAGATGCTAGGACTGGAACAGCTTTGTTAAATTATGATAGAATTGGTTAGGTTTTCAAATAAGGTGTTATTCTAAATTCTGTTTTCTTTTGTTTGTGTTTTATCCATAGTGTTTAAATAAATTCTGTTTTGCTTCAAACCAAGTGGTTTGACCAGCTGTGTCATTCCTGGAATATCTATCTTTCATCTGCCTAAAACAACAAAACTATCTACGGAGGTGGCACCGTGGCTCAGTGGTTAGCACTGCTGCCTCACCGCACCAGAGTCCCAGCTTCAATTCCAGCCTCGGGTGACTGTACGTGTGGAGTTTGCACATTCTCCCCGCGTCTGCATGGGTTTTCTCCGGGTGCTCCGGTTTACTCACACAGTCCAAGGAAGTGCAGGTTAGGTGAAATAGCTGTGCTAAATTGCCCATAGTGTTAGGTGCATTAGTCAGAATGAAATGGGTCTGGGTGGCTTACTATTCGGCGGGTCAGTGTGGACTGGTTGGGCCGAAGGGCCTGTTTCCACACTGTAGGGAATCTAATCTAAAACCTAATTATGATCCCTGGCCCAAAGTGCTCCCGGACTGACACCTCAATCACTTGCCCAGCCGTAGTTCTCAAGAGAAGGTCAAGTTTTCCTCATTCTCTAACGGATGCATCAACGTACTAGATAAGAAAATTTTCTTTTCCACACTTAACAAATTCTTTTCCATTTCAGCCTGTAGCATTATGGCAGTCCAAGTCTATGTTTGGAAATTTAAAAATCCCCTACCATTACCACCCTATTATTCTTACGAGATAACTGAGATCTCCTTACAAATTTGCTTTGCTAACTGTTGGGGGATCGACAGTACAATCTCCACAAGGTGATCATCCCTTTTTTATTTCTGAGTTCTACCCAAATAACTTCACTGGATGCACTCCCTGGAAAACCCTCCATAAGTGCAGCCATAATATTATCCCTCATCGAGAATGCTACTCCACCTCTTCCCTTGTCACCCTTTCCATCTTTCTTATATGCTACTGTACAGAGCCGAATTGCTTTAGTGACTATGAATATACAGGAAGATATTTTACGTATGAAGTATATTTCTGAAATAGAAAAAGTTATGTTGAGAAGTTGGACCCTTTAAGGGAACATTAAGTGGTGCAGGAATTGGACAAATGTAGTTGTGCAGCCAATTGATTATATAAGGAGGGCTGTTGCGGCACAGTGGTAGTGTCCCTAACTCTGAGCCAGGAGGTGTGGTTTCAAGACCAGCCCATATCACAGTGGAAGTGGAATTGGACGTTTTAGAATGTATGTAGGTGGATAAATCTCCTGGTCCTGACCAGATATACCAAAGAATGCTGCAAGATGCTAGAGAAGAAATTGCTGGGGCCCTGGCTGAGATTTCTGCATCATTGTTAGGCACGAATGAGGTCCAGGAAGACTGGAAGGGAGTGAATGTCGTTCAAGATTATTCAAGAAGGGCTGCAAGGAACTATAGACCAGTAAGCTTAACATGTGCGGTGGCTAAGTTACTTGAGAAGATTCAGTAAAATAAGATATATATTTGGAAAGACATTTGGTTTGGTTAGGAATAGTCAGCATGGTTTTGCGCATGGGAGGTCATGCATCACAAATTTGTTGGGTGTTCTTTGATGAAGTGACCTGGAAGTTTGAGGGCAGGGTGGTAGACGTAATCTATATATATTTCAGTAAGGCCTTTGATAAGTTTCCACATGATAGGCTGCTCTGGAAGGTTAAATCCAGGGCAAGCTGGCAAATCAAATACAGAATTGGCTTGATGGTAAGAAGCAGAGGGTAATAGTGGAAGGATGCTTGGAGGCCTGTGACAAGTAGAGTGTCTCAGGGGTCGATGCTGGGCCCATTACTGTTTGTTATCTATATCAATAGATCAGTAGGTTTGCTGATGACGCTAAAATTGGAAGTATTATGCATAGTGAGGGACATTATCAGAAATTGCAGCAGGACCTTGGTCAGCTGGGGAAGTGTGGGGAGAAATGATAAATGGAGTTTAATATAGATAAGTGTGATTGGGTGTCTTGATCCCAGTGTCTTGCATTTTAGAAAGTCAAATCAAGGTAGGAGTTTCATGGTGAAAGGTAGTACCTTAAGGAGTTCAGGTGCACGGTTCTCCAAAAGTGGAGTCACAGGTAGACTGGGCAGCTTTTGGCACACTGGCCTTCATCAGTCAGGGCATTGAATATAGAATTTGGAAAGTTATGTTGCAGTTATTTAGGCCGTTGGTGAGGCCACATTTTAGGTATTGTGTTCAGTTTTGATTACCTTGTAATAGGAAGGATATTATTAAACTGGAAGGAGAGGGGAAGAAATTTACAAAGACATTGCCTCGATTCAATGGTCTGACTTATAGGGACAGGTTGGACAAGCTCAGACTGTTTTCTTTAGACCGTACGATACTGAGGTAGGAGGGACCTTTTAGAAGTTTACAATTTCATGACAGGCATGCATAGGGTGAATTCATTCAGTCTTTTTCATGGTTAGGGAATCAGGGACTAAAGGGTATCAGTTTAAGGTTAGAGTCATGGAGATATACAGCACAGAAACAGATATGTCGACCCAGATATCCCAATCCAATCTAGTCCCATCTGCCAGCACCTGGCCCATATCCCTCCAAACCCTTCCTATTCATATACCCATCCAGATGCCTTTTAAATGTTGCAATTTTATCGCCTCCACCACTTCCTCTGGCAACTCATTCCATACATGTACCACACTCTGAGTGAAAAAGTTGTCTCTCAGGTCTCTTTTATATCATTCCCCTCTCATCCTAAATCTATAGCCTCTAGTTCTGGACTCCCAACAGCAGGGAAAAGACTTTATCTATTTATCCTCTCCATGCCCCTCATGATTTTAGAAATCTCTAAAAGGTCACCCCTCTGCCTCCGATGCTCCAGGGAAAACAGCGCTAGCCTATTCAACTTCTCCAGACAGTTCAAATCCTCAAACCCTGGCAACATCCTTGTAAATCTTTTTTGAACCCTTTCAAGTGTCACAACATCTTTCCTATAGAAAGGAGACTAGAATTGCACGCAATATTCCAAAAGTGGCCTAACCAACGTTCTGTACAGCCGCAACATGACCTCCCTACTCCTGTACTCAATACTCTGACCAATAAAGGAAAGCATAAAAAATACCTTCTTCACTATCCTATCCACCTGTGACTCCACTTTTAAGGAGCTATGGACCTATACTGCAAGGTCTCTTTGTTCAGCAACACTCCCTAGGACCTTACCATTAAGTGTATAGGTCCTGCTCTGATTTGCTTTTCCAAACTGCAGCACCTCACATTTATCTAAATTAAACTCCACCTGCCACTCCTCAGCCCATTGGTCCATCTGATCTAACGGTGCCCTTCTTCACTGTCCACTACACTTCCAATTTTGGGGAAAGAATAAAAGGGAACCTGAGGGGCAACTTTTGTTATTACACAGAGAGTGATGCGCATATGGAAAGAGCTGCCAGCAGAAGTAGTTGAGGCAGATACATTAACATTTAAATGGCATTTGGAGAAATACATGGATAGAATTAGAAGGATATGGGCCAAGTGGAGGGAAATGGGGTTAGCACGGACAGATATTTTGGTCAGCATGGACCAGCTTGCACCAAAGGTCTGTCTCTGTGCTGTGGGATTCTATGATGCCACGACCCAATCTCTTCAGTGATGTATCATAACATTTATGGTCAGGTGATTAGGAATTCTTTCTCAACACAAGGGCACAATCGTGGTTAGGATTTATTTGTCAGGGTTGATATGTAGTGAGTCTCAGACTTAGTCTCTTGGTGTTGGCTAAACCTCTGCCAGTTGTCACTGCAAGCTTTGCATTTCTCCAAGTCCCCCCCTAATGTTTGTGTCTAAATCTTCATTTGAGCACTTCACCAAACCAGCATTCTCAACCTCAGGCAGACAAAGAAAACGTGCCACACCTAGCTGTGCACTGTCTCCTCTTGGAAGCCAGGATGTTATTTAAGTAAATACCCTCTTCCCTCTTTCCCTTCACCTTTGTGATCACTTTCCATCCTCTATCACCTCCTGACCTTATATACTGAATTGCCCCCTTTTAGTATTGTAATTCCTTCTGTATCCCTGCCTTGTAGGACTCCAATCCTAAAATCAAATTCCCATGTTCCCTCCTGCAGCAGTGGTCATCACTGATTAGCCCTTCTTGACCCTTAGTGGAAGAAGCCCCAGTATAGAGCAGGCTCCATTCTCTTGAGAGACTTAGCTGGACAAAGAGTGCCTTGACTGTTTTCCCATGACCAACTTTTGGCACTGAAGAGGTGCGATTCCCTCATCCTAACTGTTGATGACCATTCACCTATCTGACCATATCCAAACTGCTGGGCAGTTATCACATACTGCCGCTGATCTATTCTACACGTTGACTGAAGGGTGTCACCTCGGACTTGACTGATGCCTACTCTCATTAGATTTTGAGGCATGATCAACTGATTATAAAACATGTGGCATGCTTGGCATTCTGAAGAGTCACAAAACTTGAAACATTAAATCTGTTTTTCCCTCTGCATTTATGGCTGAAGACTGCTTAGCTTTGAGTTTTCACTAAACAGCACAGCAAAACATTGACCCACTATGCTGCTCTGTCATTAACACTGCTCCCTCACAGCACAAGGGTCTCAGATTCAAATCCTACCTCAGTCTGTACGGAGTATTCACATTCTCCAGTGTGTGCAGGTTTTCTCTAGGTAGTCTGTTTTCTCTCACTATCCAAAGTTGTGCAGGTTAGGTGGATTGGTCATGCTAAATTGCCTATTGTATCCAGTGATGTGCAGATGGATTCGCCTAAGAAATGTAGGGATACTCTTCGGAGGGTCAGTGTGGACTTGATGAACTGAATGGCTTCCATCTATACTGTAGGGATTCTATTCTTATCAATGATATTGTGATCCTTTAAAAGGGGCTAGCTGAGAGGCCAAAAGTACAAAAGGCAAAGCAAGACACCAGGGAGGTACAACAGTCTGAGCACTAAGATATCAACTGAGCTGCCTGAAATGCAGCCTAGTCCAGTCTGAGACCTGTATTCTTTTGCTCAAATTGTTCTCGGAGCATTGCAGTGCAGACAAGTGTTGAAACAAGGCAATTGATGTGATTTAACAAAGCATAAACGTTAGTATGTGTCAGATACTACGTTGAATGCCAATGTCCACAGACATGGGGTGCATGTGGCTGTCTCCCATGGGGCATACCCTGAGAACTTAATGCCGTGTGTGTCCAAAATAGATGTCAGAAAGAGCAAGCAGCAAGCTGGTGTTGCAGATACTCACTTTTGTGTTGCAAGTTCTTAGCACGTCATTGCTTTTTGGCAGTTGGTATAATAGAAATCTATATATTAATGAGGCAAAATAAGTAATAATGTGCCTCTTGCCATTTACTAGTAATTATCTCATCTCAGGCTCCAGGATTTGCTTGGTAAACGACAAGAAAAGCCTCACTTCACATCTAACACCATTCTTCCAAATTATTCACTACCATTGGATGAGCCCAAAAATAATCAGGTACCAAATTAAGGGAAGTCAACTGACTCCGAGCTGGCTGGCCATAGCCAGTGTACTGTTGTGAGGAGGAAGAGAGTTCCCTTGGCTATGATTAGATTAGATTAGATTACTTACAGTGTGGAAACAGGCCCTTTGGCCCAACAAGTCCACACCGACCCGCCACCCACCCATTCCCCTACATTTACCCCTTTACCTAACACTACGGGCAATTTAGCATAGCCAATTCACCTGACCAATGGAGATGTTAAAAAAGAAAAAAAAACAGTCAACAACGCATAAATAATTTTCTCATGGTTTATTGAGTTTGCAAAGAAACATCAGGTTAGATATGTCACATCAGTAAATTAGATAAACAAAGTATACAGCAGTGACTGAGACCAGAGGACAAACAGACTGACGGCAAAAATGTTTTAATCCTGTTAAATTGGTGGAGTTGCATCCTGCTCTCTCAGAGATGGTAGCAAACTCTTCCCTTGACTTTGGGGTAAATGTAGGGGAATGGGTCTGGGTGGGTTGCTCTTCGGAGGGTCGCTGTGGACTTGTTTGGCCGAAGGGCAGTGTTTCCACACTGTAAGTAATCTAAAAAAAAGTAAGTAATCTAATTGATCTTCCTCCTCTTCCTTTCATCTGCCTGATGATGATTGCTCAATGAAGACTGTTCAAATGAGGGACAGGCTAATGAGATTTGCTACCTACGCTGTCTGCTTGCTGAGAATTACCCTCAGAACTTTTCTCTGCCCCAACACATTATTAAATCATTTTTCCAGGGGCATGTAGTTTGCAATATGTCAATCAATTCTCTGAACTCTTTTGATCAGTGGCCATGGGGCAACTGCATTGGAAGTACTGGAAATAGCAGCTCATATAATCCTTTGGATGCAGCTGCTTGTGGGATAGAAAGCAAGAAACAAAGGGATCATATCAGTGTTGTGGGAGGGGACAGAAGGGGGTGGTCAGGGCAGAAGTGTGGGAAATGGTGGAACATGGCTAAGATCCTCATCAATCCCAGAGTGAGTGCCTCAAATGTTTTATCTCAAGTGAGTATTCCACCAGTTTTCACTTTCTACTCCACCAGCATCTTTGATATGATTATTGTCACATATACCTAGATACAGTGAAAAGGTACTCTACAAAGTGCATTAGGTAATATAACAAAGCAAAGAATACAATGTTACGGCTGCAGAGAGAAGGTGCACAGAGAGCAAGATCCAAATTAAAATTAAATTCAATGATCCATTCAGCAGTCTAATAATACACCTAATAATCTTCAAATAATTTGAGAGGCAGAGGGTGGTATTGAGAGGAGTTATAGGAGTAGACCTACCTCAGGTACAAAAAAAAGGCAGGTGGGTTACAGTCAGGGGACAGAAAGGGACAGTGCAGAGATCCCCTGTGGTATACTGTTTTGGATATCGTTGGGGGAATGACTTTCCAGGGGTAAGTCATAGGGTATAGGTCTCTGGCACAGAGTCTGTCCCTGTTGCTCAGAATGGAAGAGGGGAGAGGAGCAGCACATTAGTCATTGGGGACTCCATAGTTAGGGGGATAGATAGGCGGTTCTGTGGGAACGTGAGAGACTCAGTTGGTGTTGCCTCCCAGCTGCCAAGGTTCGTGATGTCTCGGATCATGTTTTCAGGATCTTTGAGGTAATGAGGAGCAGCCCCAAGTCATGGTCCACATAGGCACTAATTTAAGGCAGAAATTCAGGGAACTAGGGTGGAAGTTTTGAGCTGGAACCAATAGAGTTGTTATCTCTGTTTTGTTACCCGCGCCACATATTAGCGCGGCGAGGAACAGGGAGAGAGAGGAGTTGAACACGTGGCTACAGTGATGGTGCAGGAGGGAGGGTTTCAGATACCTGGATAATTGGGACACATTATCGGGTAGGTGGGACCTCTACAAACAAGATGGTCTACACCTGAATCAGAGGATTCCCAGAATCCGGGGTAGGGGAGTTGGGATTTGCTAATGCCAAATGATATTTGTCATTTGTATGAATGACCTAGATGAGAGTGTAGAAGGGTAGATTAGTAAGTTTGCGGATGACACTAAGGTCAGTGAAAGCTGTAGATAGTGCTGAAGGATGTTGCAAGTTACAGA
Source organism: Chiloscyllium plagiosum (assembly GCF_004010195.1). NCBI lineage: Eukaryota > Metazoa > Chordata > Chondrichthyes > Orectolobiformes > Hemiscylliidae > Chiloscyllium > Chiloscyllium plagiosum. Next base: position 56,351 of record NW_025215381.1, read on the forward strand.
GGGACATAGATAAGCTGCAGAGCTGGGCTGAGAGGTAGAAAATGGAGTTTAATGAGGAAAAGTATGAGGTGTTCACTCTGGAAGGAGAAACAGGAGCAACTCTGGTGTGGCTGCACTTGGAATACTGCATATAGTTCTGGTCACCGCATTATAGGAAGGATGTGGAAGCTTTGGAAAGGGTTCACAGGAGATTTACTAGGATGTTACCTGGCATGGAGTGAAGGTCTTATGAGGAAATGCTGAGGAACTTGAGGCTGTTTCCGTTAGAGGAAGGGTGAGAGAGGACTTAATTGTGACATAGAAGATAATCAGAGGGTTAGATAGGGTGGACAGTGAGAGCCTTTTTCCTTGGATGGTGATGGCTAGAATGAGGGGGCATAGCTTTAAATTGAGAGGTGATAAGTATAGGACATATGTCAGAGGTAGTTTCTCTACTCAGTATTAGGGTCATGGAATGCACTACCAGCAACAGTAGTAGACTCACCAACTTTAAGGGCAATTTAAATGGTCATTGGATAAACATATGGAATAGGTAGTCTTCAGATTGGTTCCCCAGGTCGGCACAAAATCAAGGGCCGAAGTGCCCATATTGCACTGTAATGTTCTAATAGTGGGAAAGAGGCTGTTCTTGATTCTATACACAAGTGTATACAAAGTTTTATATCTTTTGCCTGATGGAAGAGAGTATAACCCAGGCGGGAGAGGCTTTGATTATGTTGGTTGCTTTCCCAAGGCAGCGAGAAGTATAGATGGAGTCAATCATTGGGAAGCTTGTTGGCGTGATGAACTGGGCTGTGCTCACGGCACTTTGTCCTTCCTTGCCTTGGGAAGAACATTTGCCAAACCACGCTCTGATGCATCCAGATAGGATGCTTTCTATCTGCATTTAAAGAATCATCATTTGCCATTTCCAGCAGGATGCCACCACACTTCCCTCCCTTGTCTGCATTCTTCAGGGTCCATTCCTGCTGAGAACCCATGATGCAATCCTCCTCCACTCCCAACCCACCTCCCATAAAACCTTTCCATGCAATCGCAGATTGCTCATTTTCCTCCTCCCTGTCCAAGGCCCCAGACACCTTCCAGCTGAAGCAAAGTTTCACTGAATCGAGTTTACTGTATTCACTGCTCACAATTTGCTTTCCTTGACACCAGGGCAACGAGACATGGACCGGGCAATCTGCTTTATGCAACTCCTACATTACATAGTGTTACGAAGGAGGTTGACACCCTTCTGATAATTACATCAGACACTCAGAGTCCAATTTGTCTCTAAAAGGAATAGTTAAATGAAATGGAATCTCCAATACTCATTTTATAAGTAACATTTTATTTATCTAACTTCAACAAAGAACAAAATTAACAAATTTACTAACTATTCTCTAATTAGTCATAGATTTACCGCATGGAAACACTCCTTTCAGTCCAACTCGTTCATGCTGACCAGATAGACTAAAATTAATCTAGTCCCATTAGTCAGTGTTTGGCCCATATCCCTCTAAACACTTCCTATTCATTTACCCATCTAAATGCCTTTTAACTGTTGTAATTGTGTCAGCCTTCCTCGGGCAGATCATTCCATATGTGCACCACCTTTTGCATTAAAAAATTGCCTCTTTGGTCCCCTTCAATACCCTATCTACTTGCGACTCCACTTTCGAGGAACTATAAACCTGGACTCCAATGTCTTTATTAAACAACATGTCTCATAACCTGACTATTAAATAATGCACCGCCACCTATTCTCCCTGCAGTCAGCCCTGCCCAGCTCAAGGCCACACTCTCGAAAACCTGCAAAGGACTTCTGCTGTTCTTCATCCTGACACAATATCCACACACTCTCACAGCTACCTGGGCTACTTTCCGCACCTCCGCCCTTGAATCCCAATCCTCCAAATGCAACAAGAACAGAAACCTTCCACCCCACTAATTTCCGGATATAGCGCATTATCCTCTGCCATTTATGCCACCTACAATCAGACCCCAACATCAGAGATATATTTCCCTCCCCACCCCTATCTGCATTCTGTGGAGACTGTTCCCTCCATGACTCCCTCATTAGGAGCACACCCCCCACCAACAAACCTTGTGCTTCCCTTGCCAATTGTAAAACGTGTGCCCAAATGTCCACCCTCACCTCTGTCCAAGGCCGCAAAGGATCTTTTCACATCTGGCAGAGATTTTCCTGCACATCTAAACACCTCATCTACTGTGCCAGTTGTTCTTGATAAGGTCTCCTCTACATGTTTTAGAAATTAGATTACTTTCAGTGTGGAAACAGGCCCTTCGTCCCAAAAAGTCCACACTGACCCTCTGAAGAACAACTCACCCAGACCCATTCCCCTACATTCATCCCTTCACCTAACACTACAGGCAATTTAGCATGAGCTGAAAATGTGTTGCTGGAAAAGCGCAGCAGGTCAGGCAGCATCCAAGAAACAGGAGAATCGATGTTTCGGGCATAAGCCAATTGTTGCAATGTTGTTCCATGCCATGAGACAAACATCAGCTTGGTTTATTAAAGTCTACAGCTGATTCATACTCTTGTAGCAAAGTGGGCGGCACGGTGACACAGTGGTTAGCACTGCTGCCTCACAGCGCCAGAGACCCGGGTTCAATTCCCGCCTCAGGCGACTCTCTGTGTGGAGTTTGCACATTCTCCCCGTGTCTGTGTGGGTTTCCTCCGGGTGCTCCGGTTTCCTCCCACAGTCTAAAAATGTGCAGGTTAGGTGAATTGGCCATGCTAAATTGCCTGTAGTGTTAGATGAAGGAGTAAATGTAGGGGAATGGGTCTGGGTTCGGCAGGTCGGTGTGGACTTGTTGGACCGAAGGGCCTGTTTCCACACACTGTAAGTAATCAAAGTGTTGCTGATGGACAATGAATCAACTGGTGACCCTGATATAGTATCTAACTCACCAAGCCCCTCAATACTGAACATCAGGTCAACTGGAGGTCACAGCAGTAGGACAGACTCACTCCATGTGGCCAATGCTCTTGATCCCAATTGGAGCCTTGGACCAGCACAACAACATCAACTGGGGTACAGTCACCCCAAACCAACTTGTCTTTCATCAATGAAAAATCCTGTTTTAACACCCAATCTCCATCATTCTGAGCCCTGTGGAGCAGGTACAATAACAAAGATTTCACAAAGTTGATGGAGTACACCATGGCCTCACAGTGAATCGATCTAAAAATATATATATATCCAGGGGATTCATCTACAAAATGTCATGATTTGGAGATGCCGGTGTTGGACTGGGGTGTACAAAGTTAAAAATCACACAACACCAGGTTATAGTCCAACAGGTTTAATTGGAAGCACACCAGCTTTCGGAGCGACGCTCCTTCATCTGATGAAGGACAATTACCTGATGAAGGAGCGTCTCTCCGAAAGCTAGTGTGCTTCCAATTAAAACCTGTTGGACTATAACCTGGTGTTGTGTGATTTTTAACTTTGTACAAAATGTCAGGTCAACTAAATAACAACAATAATAATCTAAACTAATTATCCAAATTGATAGCCAAAAACTAAATAACAATCCTAAATGAAGGCACGTGGGAGCACCTTCACACAAACCATTATCGTTTGGGGAACGTCAAAGGGTATCTGCAACAAAGAAAAAGGTGGGAAACATCCTGTTGGACAAAGTTGTTGATCCTCTGTGTGAGAGGCGCTACCACAACATTCCAGATCTCAGTGTTTGTCCTATTAAACCCTGCACCAAAGCACCGTGTATCCTTTTACAAATGGCACAGCTCACTCGTCTTTTTGACAATCAAATAATTCAACAATGCCCATCATAATTGGAGCCCTGTGCTCAACTCCCCTCCCAGTCATCTGCCCTCACAATTATCATGCCCCCACACAAGACTGATGTTTTAAAAAACACACAGGATAGTCAAAGCCATCCATGCTGACCCTCACTTATCACTCCATAATGACCTGCTTAACCACCTGTTACATCTGGGGTCCCATTGGGGCAAGCTGCCTGAGCAATGCCCACCAACACAATCTCTTCACATCAAGGAATGGGAAACACAAGGTATCACTGAGAGGTGGGTTGTTACAAATTCCATCTAACCAATAGCAGGCTTTGAAGTACCAGAGAGACAGAACACTTTCTAGACCAGCCAGGGCTGGTGCTCAGCCAAACCCCATCAATGTGGCCTATGGGCAAACCCATTCTGCACAGTTTAGAGATACACACAATACTGCACATTACTGAGGAACCTCATAATTGGCAAAATGTTAACTTTAAACTTGGGGGTGGCACGGTGGCTCAGTGGTTAGCACTGCTGCCTCACAGCACCAGGGTCCCAGATTTGATTCCAGCCTCGGATGACTACCTGTGTGGAGTTTGCACATTTTCCTCATGTCTGTGTGGGTTTCCTCTGGGTGCTCCGGTTTCCTCCCACAGTCCAAAGATGTGTAGTTCAGGTGAATTGGCCATGTTAAATTGCTTGTAGTATTTGGTGCATTAGTCAGAGCGAAATGGGTCTGGGTGGTTTACTCTTCAGAGGGCCGGTGTGGAATTGTTGGGCTGAAGGGCCTGTTTACACACTGTAGGGAATCTAATCAAAGTGAGGACACTGTAATCTGGCATCAGCCTTTCCCTTGCGAAAAGGAAATAAAACACATATTAGTGGTCAAACGGAAAAAGTATAAATCAATGTAGAGATTTATACACATTAATTTGTTACAATACTTACCAGGAATGCCAACAACAGCAAGGATGGTGTAGTATACCTTAGCGACCATTTGCCTTGGAAGATACATTTTGTTGTTTGTGAAACAACCTCTCCGTTTCTGTTGCTGGCAATCTGTCAGAATTGGAGAATTCTCTCGAAGTTGGAGCTGATAAAGCTCCAGAAACTTTAGTTTATATTGTGTGATATCTCCACTCGGAAACTATGATTACATCTTCATTTTTTCCTATCATTTTCAATAAACAGATTACGACAACCGGTTTATATTAATAATATGATATCATTGAGATCTAAGTCCATAATTGAATACTCTGAAGACCGTATTAATCTGATACTTTTAGGTGTCCAATGTAACTTGCAATTTGTCTTCAAGCAATAAGGTTTACATTATTTCATGCACTATTCATCCTATCAACATCTAAATATCTTTTGACATTCTTTTCAAAGCTATTCAGTTATTCAATAGCTCATGTTGTCGAGCTCCCCGAGAGCTGTTCCACTGCACACTGTTATACCACTGCTTTTCTTGTTAACTCGGTCTTTGAACTTATTTGGGAAATTTTTTCTATGAACGAGCAATCTATTACAAAACCTGAAGCTGTCACTGAACATGACAACAGTTGCTACTTACACTTCTCAAAGCAGAAACTAATTCAGAATCTTAACTTCAGAATTCTAGAATGATAGAATCATATGGAACACAAGAGGCCCTTCAGCCCATTGTGTTTGTCCAGCCAAAATCTACCTCAGTCCCACTCCCCAGCACTTGGCTCACAGCCTTCAATGTTATGAGATTTCAAGTGCTCATCCAAGCACTTTTCTGAGATTTGTCATCTCAATTGCAGACCCCAACCATCCTCTAGGTGGGAAGATTTTTCCTCATATCCCCTCTAAAGCTTTTCAGCTTCAAATTATACCACCTTGTTATTGGCTCTTCAACGGAGGGGAACAATTGCTTTCTCTTCACCCTGTCCATGCCCCTCAAAGTCTAACATAAACCAATCTCTTCGCTAAAGAAAGCAGTCCGAGCTTATCCAGTCTCCCTCTTCACAGCTAAATTGCTTCAGCCTCAGCAACATCCTGGTGAATCTCCTTTACACTCCCTCCAGTGTGATCACATCCTCCCAATGGTGCAGTGACTGGAACTGCACACATTACTCCAACTGTGACTGAACCAAAGTCCTGTATAGCTCCAACATGACCACCCTGCTCTCACAATCTATACCACAATCTATACCACAAGCCTTCTTAACTACCCTATTCATCTCACCTTCAGGGCTCTGTTAACAAGCTCCTCAAGATCTTCCTGTTCCTCTGAGATTCTTAGCGTCCTACCATTCATTGAGTGCTTGCTTGTCTTGTGACTTCTGCCAAAGCTCATCACTTCACACTTATCAGGGTTACATTTCAACCACCGCTGATCTGCCCATCTGATCAATCTGGCTATACCCATCCCTTACCTGAGACTCTTTTCTGTCCTGATCACTGTGCCAATATTTGTGTCATCCGCAAACTTACCTATCATCCCCAAGTGACCGGCCTCAGTGTCCCCCAGCAGGCATACACACACACCTTATACACACATGCACACACAGCGATGCACATGTACACAGACACATTCACACACCGAGACACACATACACACACACATACACATTCACATATATACACAGACACATACACACGCACACACACACACACCAATATCATTTATGAATATCACAAGAAAGGATCTGGCACTGATACCTGTAGTCCAGCACTGGACACCAACTACACAAACAGCATTCTCCCAACATATCCTGTCTCCTTTGACTGGGCCAATATTGGAGCCAACTTACCAATTAATGCTAGATGCCATATGTTTTTACCTTCATTATCAATCTCCCATCTGGGGCCTTGTCAAAGCCTTCACTGAAATCCACATAAATGACTTCAATTGCCCTACCCTCATCAGTAGGCCTGGTCATCTCCACGAAAAACTCCACCAGATTTGTTACGCATGACCACCCTCTGAGAAGGCCACACTGACTAGCCCTATGCTTTTCCAGTGGATCTTAATTCTTTCCTTCAGAAATTTCTCCAATACATTCACTAACACTGATGGGGTACTCACCTGTCTGTTACTTCTTGAAAAGTGGAAACACACCAGCCATCCTCCCGTCCTCTGGCATCTCCTCTGTGGCCATTTGGTTCAGATCACTATAATTGCCTCCTTCATCTCCTTAATTACAACTCCTTTGGTCCTGAAAATTTGTCCGCTTTTAAGCTCACCAAACCTACAATACCTGCTCATATCATATACAAATCTGCTCAAGAAAGACTGAAAGCAAGGATTAAAAATCACACAACACCAGCTTATAGTCCAACAGGTTTAATTGGAAGCACACTAGCTTTTGGAGCGACGCTCCTTGTGGTTGTGGAGTACATGACATGAGACACAGAATTTATAGCAAAAGTTTACAGAGTGTTGTAACTGAAATGTTACATTGAAAAATAACTTAATTGTTTGTGAAGTCTCTCATCTGTTAGAATGACCATGTTAGTTTCACTCCTTTCATATGGAAATCGCAAAACTTTTTGAAATAAAGTTATATTCTCAAGTGAATTGGTGTCAGCTCAGACAATGTATTGGGTATTAACACCTTGGTGTGCTGCTGTCTGTGCCATAATGCTTAGACTGATTCTAATCTAAAGAAATGAATTAACAGTAACTGACAAGTTTTTGAGCAAAGTACAAAGTTACTTTGAAAGTACAAATTCACCCCACAAACTTATATGTGTGTGTGTGTGTGCATGCGCATATGTGTGGGTGTGGGTGGCATTGGGGAGGGTGGGGTTGTGAGTGTCTGTGAGAGAGAGTGTATGCGTGTGTCAGTGTAAAGGGGTCGAAGTCTGTGAGGGGGTGTATGTATGATTGTGTGTGTCTGTAGGAGTGTGTGGATGTGGGGGTGTGTGTGCGTGCATGCGTAGAAGTGTCTGTGTGTGTGTATAGTGCAATGGGGGTCACCTGTAATGTGACATGAACCCAAAGTCCCGGTTGAGGCCATCCCTATGGGTACCAAACTTAGCTATCAGCCTCTGCTCGGCCACCTTTTGCTGCTGCCTGTCCTGAAGTCCGCCTTGGAGGATGGTCATCCGAAGGTCCAAGGTCGAATGTTCTGGACCACTGAAGTGTTCTCCAACTGGGAGGGAATGCTCCTGTCTGTTGATTGTTGTGCGGTGCCCTTTCATCCGTTGCCATAGACTCTGCTCAGTTTCCCCAATGTACCATGCCTCAGCGTATGAGATAGACAACTTTGGCAGAGTGGCATGAGTACCTGCCACGGACATGGTGGAAGGTGTCCCCACGTTTAATAGTCGTATCCATGTCCACACTTGGACACGTCTTGCAGCATCGACCATGACAGAGTTGTATGGCGTTGTCCTGAAAGCCGGGTAGTTTGCTATAAACAATGACCTGTTTGAGGTTAAGTGGATGTTTAAAGGCAAGTAGTGGAGGTGTGGGGATGGTCTTGGTGAGGTGCTCATCCTCATTGATAATGTGTTGCAGGCTGCAAAGAACATGGTGTAGCTTTTCGGCTTCTGGGAAGTACTGGATAATAGAGGGCACCCTGTCGATTGTAGCATGTGTCTGTCTCCTCACAAGGCCATTGTGGTTCCTTACTGTGGCACGTCGGCAGTGCTCCAAAAGCTGTACTTGCAATTAAACCTGTTGGACTGTAACCTGGTGTTGTGTGATTTCTAACTTTGTACACCCCAGTCCAACATCAGCATCTCGAAATCATGAAAGCAAGACTGTTTTATTTTTGCATTTTCTATTCCCAATGCTGTTCCCATTCTTCCTGAGCCTGGAAAAAAATGTGTTCCCTGAACCATGGCTTTAGAATTCCCATTTTACAGTTCACCACATTCCATGTTGTTTCAGATTGAGACTGAACAAAACAAGAGGAAGAATGTCCGAGACATTTTACACAAACACACACACATAGACCATTACAACACAGTACAGGTCATTCAGCCCTCAATGTTCAACGCCCTGTGGAACCAATCTGAAGCCCATCTATCCTACACTATTCTATTATCACCCATATGTTTATCCAATGACCATTTAAATGCTCTTAAAATTGGTGGATCCACCAATACTACAGGTAGTGCGTTCCATGCCCCTACTATTCTCTGAGTAAAGAAACTACCTCTGACATCTATGCTATATCTATCACCCCTCAATTTAAAGCTATGTCTCCTTGTGTAAGCCATCACCATCTCAAGGAAGAAAGCGCACATTTCCATCCTGTCTAACCTTCTGATTATCTTATACATCTCAATTAAGACTCTTCTCAATCTTCTTCTCTCCAACAAAAACAGCCTCAAGTCCCTCAGCCTTTCCTCTTGAGACCTTCCATCCATATCAGGCAACATCTCAGTAAATATCCTCTGAACTCTTTCCAAGGCTTCCACATCCTTCCTATAATGCAGTGATACTCAATACACAATACTCCAAGTGCGGCCGCACCAGAATTTGTTTTACAGCTGCAACATGACCTCATGGCTCCAAAACTCAATCCCTCTACCAATAAAAGCTAACACACCATATGCCTTCTTAACAACTCTATCAACCTGGGTGGCAACTTTCAGGGATCTATATACATGGACACCAAGATCTCTCTGCTCATCGACATGACCAAGAATCTTATTATTAGCCAAGGACTCTTTCTTTCTGTTACTCCTTCCAAAGTGGATCACCTCACACTGTTCTGCATTAACCTCCACTTGCCACCTCTCAGCCCAGCTCTGCAGTTTATTTATGTCCATCAGTAACCTGCAACATCCTTCAGCACTATCCACAACACCTGCAACTTTACTAACCCATCCTTCTACGCCCTCATCTAGGTCATTTATAAAAATGGCCTCAAAACAGATCCTTGTAATAAACCATTAGTAACTGAACTTCAGAATATACGTTTCCCATCAAACACCACCCTCTGTCTTCTTTCAGCTAGCCAATTTCTGATCCAAATTGCCAAATCATCCTCAAGCCCATGCCTCGCCTATAATCAGGAGCTTTATCAAAGGCTTTACTGAAATTCATATATACAACATCAACTGCTTTACCCTCATTCACCTATTTGGTCACCTTCTCAAAGTACTTTGAGGCACGACCTCCCCTTCACAAAACCGTCGTGACTATTCCTAATCAACTTATTACTCTCTAGATGATTATAAATTCTACCTCTTAAAACATTTTCCAACAATTTGCCCACAACTGAAATAAGGCTCATAGGTCTATAATTACCAAGGTAGTTGCTACTGCCCTTCTTGAACAAGGGGGCAACATTTGTTATATTTCAGTCTTCTGGCACTATTCCTGTAGACAATAACTACATAAAGATCAAAGCCAAAGGCTCTGCAATCTCCTCCCTCATTTCACAGAGAATCCTTGGATAAATCCCATCTGGCCATGGGGTCTTATCTGTTTGCACACTTTGCATAATGTGCACTTTGCACCTCCCCCTTGCACCAAACCCGTCTAGATTAGATTAGATTAGATTAGATTACTTTATAGTGTGGAAACAGGCCCTTCGGCCCAACAAGTCCACACCAACCCGCCGAAGCGCAACCCACCCACACCCCCACATCCACCCCCTACCTAACACTAGGGGCAATTTAACATGGCCAATTCACCTGACCTGCACATCTTTGGACTGTGGGAGGAAACCGGAGCACCCGGAGGAAACCCACGCAGACACGGGGAGAACGTGCAAACTCCACACAGTCAGTCGCCTGAGGCGGGAATTGAACCCGGGTCTCTGGCGCTGCGAGGCAGCAGTGCTAACCACTGTGCCACCATGCCGCCCACTAGTCTAGAATGTAAATTAAAAGAATGTAAGTTATTCTTCTGCCTTTTTACTTAATACTTTGCATCGCATGGGAAAACAATTCACTCTGCTCATTCATCGTTCCTTCAAATTTCCCACCGAACAATTACGTGAACCCATCTCGATAAGATGCAAACTACACAGTCTGGCAATTGTTCACAGTTAATTCACATTAATGCCATTGACAGCCCCCACTTAGTCAGTCTACATTTCCATTTTCTACAGAACAATAGAGACAAATTAATATTAAATGATAAATAACAACATTTATTGGGTAAGTGGAATAGAAATATCAAGATGTACTCTGAATCAGCCAGGAACCCAAACACTGAATCAGTTCCTCTAAAACACTTCAGAAGTTTATTGTGCACCCAGGTTCAAGTCATGACAGTGCTTCAATGTAATAAATAGGTGGTAGGATAACTCTAATGTTGACCACGGTACTATTGTCAAAGGTTGTAAAAATCCACCTGGTTCACTAATACTCTTTAGGGCAAGAAAACTGCTATCCTTAGATGGTCCTGGCCAAACGTGACTCCAGACACACAGGAATTGTGCGTTGTTGGAGATCAGTTATCTAAGTTCAAGGACTTCACTGCAGCAATTCCTATCGATTGTGCCCTTGGCCTAAATATCTTTCGTGAATGTATAACTGACCTTCCCTCAGTCATAATGTGAGGAAACATGGTTTGTTAATAATTGCACCGTGTTCAGCAGCATTCCCCTCAGATACTCAAGTTCTCCATGTTGCAGTACAGTAAGGGCCTGGGCTAACAAGTGGTAATTAACATTCTTATCAAACAAATGTCAAACAATTACCACCTTCAATAGGGAACCAAAGTGACACCTCTTGACA